>NC_091211.1:11945377-12155377 GCF_040958095.1 Procambarus clarkii
TTTCTCCATATCAAATAGAGATGCGAATTATGTAAATATTGACAAAAGTTTTTGCAATCTGGAGAAATCTAGTGAGATTTCAGCTGATGACATCAATATTTGCAAGGGAATGGTGTACGGTTCTTTACTTAAGGGTACTGTGCCTAATTGTCCAGAGAGGTTTATGCGAGCATTCAAAACCC
The DNA here is from genome assembly GCF_040958095.1 of Procambarus clarkii. Classification (NCBI taxonomy): domain Eukaryota; kingdom Metazoa; phylum Arthropoda; class Malacostraca; order Decapoda; family Cambaridae; genus Procambarus; species Procambarus clarkii. The sequence goes on from NC_091211.1 coordinate 11,945,560, forward strand.
TCAAAAAAGATAGCTCTCTACATATCACTAAAGCTGATAAATCCAATGCTGTTGTCATCATGGACAAAGAAGACTACGTCCAAAAAATGAACCAGTTATTGGAGGACAGAGACACTTACTTACCTGTTAATAGTGACCCTATTGAAAGAGTTATTGTTCATTTCAACAAAACTCTTAAAACCGTGCTCAAGAACGATAAGGAGTTGATTCCTAAGTTTTTAAGTCGTTCTCTTCTCTCCCATATCTATATGGGCTTATTAAAACACACAAACCGAATAATCCTCCACGACCTATTATTAGTTCTGTTGGATCTGTGGCATATAGACTTTCCAAATGGCTTGTCCAAGTCTTGTCTCCAGTAGTAGGTTCCATTTCCAACTCACACATAACAAACAACTTGGACTTGGTTAACAAGTTGTCAAGTTTGAAATTAAATTATGATTTTAAACTTGTGAGTTTTGATGTGACGGCTCTGTTCACTAGGGTTCCTGTTGATGATCTGTTGTCATTCTTACGGGATCTACTCCCAAGGTATAATTTAACTTTGCCTACTAACACCATTATTGAACTTATAAAATTGTGCATTAAAGAGAATTATTTCAGCTTTAATGATTCATTTTATTTACAAACATTTGGCATGGCGATGGGTAATCCCCTCTCCCCTGTTTTGAGCAATCTGTACATGGAATGTTTCGAAACAAATATCCTTCCCAGGATTTTACCCTCAAATTTGCTTTGGTACAGGTACGTTGACGATATTTTGTGCCTGTGGCCGGTTAATCATGACGAAACTGATTTTCTCAATCAAATTAATTCGCTGGTTCCGTCAATTAAATTCACAATTGAGAACGAAGTGAATGGTGTTCTGCCTTTTTTAGACATCATGATTCATAGAATTGGTAGGAGTTTCAAATTCAATGTGTATAGGAAACCTACCAATGTGTGCTCGTATGTACATTTCTATTCAAATCATCATATTCAGGTCAAGCGGGCAGTTTTTTCTGGTATGTTTCTCAGAGCACTGAGTGTTTGCAGTCCTGAATTTTTCGATGAAGAAATAGCAAATATATTTGAAATTGGGAAGAAGTTAGAATACCCAAAATCGATCTTGGATCTTGCGTTTGGTCAAGCAAAAAGGACTTTCTACAAACAGACTACTAAGTCTAAACCAGAACTGAAAAATTCGTTGGTATTACCATATTCTGAGGGTCTAGTAAATCTTGCCCCAGCCCTGAAGAACCTTAATATTAATCTAGTGTTCAAAAATGATAATACAGTTAAGTCCATGTTAATTAAGAACTCGCCCTCGTCTGTAGCAGGTTGTGTGTATTCCATCAGTTGTAATGAGTGTGCATGTGTTTACATCGGCCAGACAGGTAAATCTCTTTCCTCGCGTTTAAAACAGCACTCATATGCTATTCGTACAGCACAGCAATCCAGTGCATTGTATTTACATTCCAGTTTATGTAATCATTCTATCGACTTCACAGGGACAAAATATATTGTTAAAAGTAAGGATTTTGTTGAACGAAACGTGATTGAGTCTGCTCTGATCAAACACTGTAACAACAGCCTTAATGTGAGCCCCGGTATGTACAAGTTGGATCCTTATTTAAGCCTCAATATAGCACGTCAAAACAATATAGCAATCATTTAACACGTATGGCACTTGGAGATATTAATAGGAACTGCCTCGTATGGGCCAATAGGCCTTCTGCAGTTACCTTCTTTCTTATAATTCACTTATTTTTGGTGGTCAGGTGATCTGCCCAGGCGGATATAAAGGTCTGATCAGCAATCTTATCTTCATTCTACTTTGCTCTGATGAAGGCGAATTAGCCGAAAACGCGTTAAGCATTTTCTATTTTTCACATGTGGTTATTCTGCATATATATATAATATATATATATATATATAATATATATATATATATATATATATATATATATATATATATATATATATATATATATATATATTTTCTTTATTGTGTATTTAAAGGTTACAAGACATACATTGGTTGATACAAAAAATGCCTAAAGGTTATGGATCTCTTGAAGCTCCTCCACTTCCAGATAGGAACCGAGGACGCAGCAGGCATTTCCCCTCTGGATCGCCACACTGAAGTGTTGAAACAAAAAACTGGAAGCCCTTGGGTCTCTGGTGACGTCAATTAGCTTGAAGCCCAATTCCTTGAAAAATCCCAAGGCACTCTTGCCCCAGGGGCCATGCATCTCAGACGCTATGCGAACATAGAGGTATTGACCTTCCAGTCACCTGTACTTGAATGATTTTGCCGTTTCCCTGTGGTTGGCCGCCCCACCTGCTTGATCAGCTTCGAGGTGTACATAGGTGTCAGCCAAAGTGGATACACATGTGTAGTCCTACACCAACTGTCTACCCTCCTTCCAGGAGTATATGGTGATGCCGTGAGGGGAAATTGGGTTTTCGACCCCTTGGATGCGAGGTTCTCTCTCCACTGGGCACCTAGCTGAGACGAGGCTTCTCTTGATGTCATTGACCTCATTGTGTCTTGCATGCCAGCCCTTTGTGCTTCCGCAATGCAACCCATGCAGTCCATATTGGTCTGCTTCCACCCTGTTGCAAATACAATATATGTATATATATATATATATATATATATATATATATATATATATATATATATGTCGTTCCTAGTAGCCAGAACGCACTTCTCAGCCTATTATGCAAGGCCCGATTTGCCTAATAAGCCAAGTTTTCAAGAATTAATTATTTTTCGACTACCTAACCTAACTTTTTCGGCTACCTAACCTAACCTAACCTATAAAGATAGGTTAGGTTAGGTAGGGTTGGTTAGGTTCAGTCACATATCTACGTTAATTTTAACTCCAATAAAAAAAAATTTACCTCATACATAATGAAATGGGTAGCTTTATCATTTCATAAGAAAAAAATAGAGAAAATATATTAATTCAGGAAAACTTGGCATATTAGGCAAATCGGGCCTTGCATAGTAGGCCGAAAAGTGCGTTCTGGCTACTAGGTACGACATATATATATATATATATATATATATATATATATATATATATATATATGTCGTACCTAGTAGCCAGAACTCACTTCTCAGCCTACTATTCAAGGCCCGATTTGCCTAATAAGCCAAGTTTTCCTGAATTAATATATTTACTATAATTTTTTTCTTATGAAATGATAAAGCAACCCTTTTCTCTATGTATGAGGTCAATTTTTTTTTATTGGAGTTAAAATTAACGTAGATATATGACCGAACCTAACCAACCCTACCTAACCTAACCTAACCTATATTTATAGGTAAGGTTAGGTTAGGTAGCCAAAAAAAGCTAGGTTAGGTTAGGTTAGGTAGGTTAGGTAGACGAAAAAAGATTAATTCATGAAAACTTGGCTTATTAGGCAAATCGGGCCTTGAATAGTAGGCTGAGAAGTGCGTTCTGGCTACTAGGTACGACATATATATATATATATATATATATATATATATATATATATATATATATATATATGTCGTACCTAGTAGCCAGAACGCACTTTTCGGCCTACTATGCAAGGCCCGATTTGCCTAATATGCCAAGTTTTCCTGAATTAATATATTTTCTCTATTTTTTTCTTATGAAATGATAAAGCTACCCATTTCATTATGTATGAGGTAAATTTTTTTTTATTGGAGTTAAAATTAACGTAGATATGTGACTGAACCTAACCAACCCTACCTAACCTAACCTATCTTTATAGGTTAGGTTAGGTATGGTAGCCGAAAACGTTAGGTTAGGTAGGTTAGGTAGTCGAAAAACCAATAATTCATGAAAACGTGGCTTATTAGGCAAATCTGGCCTTGCATAGTAGGCTGAGAAGTGCGTTCTGGCTACTAGGTACGACATTATATATATATATATATATATATATATATATATATATTATATATATATATATATATATATATATATATATATATATATATATATATATATTATATATATATATATATATATATATATATATATATATATATATATATATATATATATATTATTAATATGACCGAAAAAGTAAGGTTAATAATTCTAACACGAATTTTCTCAATCTTTCGTACATTTCTTTTCACTGTTGGAGGTAAATAAAAAATCAATTCTCCAAAATTCATTTTTATTTCTAGTCTGACGCGACACGAGTGCGTTTCGTAAAACTTATTACATTTTCAAAGACTTTAGTTTACAAATACACAACTGAATAGAACTTACGCATCTCTGATTTTATATCTACATTTTATTGAGGTGGATGGGGTGAGGTGGCATTAATAGGGTATTAATTTCATCAACACAAGACAGAACAAGAGGTGGCATTAATAGGGTATTAATTTCATCAACACAAGACAGAACACGAAACAATGGGTATTGAATAGAAGTGTTTGTAGAAAGCCTATTGGTCCATATTTCTTGATGCTTCTATATTGGAGCGGAGTCTTGAGGTGGGTAGAATATAGTTGTGCATTAATTGGCTGTTGATTGCTGGTGTTGACTTCTTGATGTGTAGTGCCTCGCAAACGTCAAGCCGCCTGCTATCGCTGTATCTATCGATGATTTCTGTGTTGTTTACTAGGATTTCTCTGGCGATGGTTTGGTTGTGGGAAGAGATTATATGTTCCTTAATGGAGCCCTGTTGCTTATGCATCGTTAAACGCCTAGAAAGAGATGTATATATATATATATATGTATATATAGATGTATATATAATTATATATATCAATTAAATATGACCGAAAAAGTAAGATAATTATGTCTAACACTAATATTCTCAATATTTCTTATGTTTCTTTTCACTGTTGATGGTAACTGAAAAATCAATTCTTCAAAATTCATTTTTATTTCTAGTCTGATGCGACACTTGAACGTGTTTCATAATAACTTAATACATTTTCAAAGACTTTAGTTTACACACACACAACTATAACCTGCAAACACTAAACAGAGTTCTACTATCTTGAGGTTATCTCGAGATGATTTCGGGGCTTTTTTTTTTTTTTAGTGTCTCCGCGGCCCGGTCCTCGACCAGGCTTCCACCCCGAGGAAGAAGCCCGTGACAGCTGACTAACACCCAGGTACCTATTTTACTGCTAGGTAACAGGGGCATAGGGTGAAAGAACCTCTGCCCATTGTTTCTCGCCGGCACCCAGGATCGAACCCAGGACCACATGTTCAGTGTGCTGTCCGCTCGGCTGACTGGCTCCCTATGCTATAATTTAAACAGCTTTCATCTTATATACCTGCATTTGGGTGAGGTGCTATAATTATGCTATAATTTAAACAGTTTTCATCATATATACCTGCATTTGGGTGAGGTGATATGTTACAACAGTTTTTAGTGAGGTGAATAAAACTTTCAACACAAGACAGAAAATGAAACAATGGGTATAAATTTGGTAAATTAAAGGGAAGAATGGAAGTAACTGCAAAGGGCCTATTGGCCCATATTTCTTGATGCTTCTATATTGGTGCGAAGTCTTGAAGTGGGTAGAATATAGTTGTACATTAATTGGCTGTTGATTGCTGGTGTTGACTTCTTGATGTGTAGTGCCTCGCAGATGTCAAGCCGCCTGCTATCGCTGATACGTATCTATCGATGATTTCTGTGTTGTTTGTTAAGATTTCTCTGGTGATGGTCTGGTTGTGGGAAGAGATTATATGTTCCTTAATGGAGCCCTGTTGCTTATGCTTCGTTAATTACCTGCAAAGAGATGTTGTTGTCTTACCTATATAGTGAGTTCTTAGAGGCTTACAGTCCCCAAGTGGGCATTTGAAGGCATAGACAACGTTGGTCTCTTTTAAAGCTTTCTGCTTTGTGACTGGAGAGTTCCTCATGAGTAGGTTGGCCGTTTAATGGTTTTATAGTAAATCGTCAGTTGTATCTTCTGATTTTTGTCTGTAGGAATAACGTTCCTATCAACAATATCTTTCAGGACCCTTTCCTCCGTTTTGTGCTGTGGAAAAGTTCCTGTAAAATAGTCTAATAGGGGGTAAAGGTGTTGTGCTAATTGTCTCTTCATAGGTTGCATGGCATTTCACCTTCCTTCTTATGATGTCTTCAACGAAACCATTGGAGAAGCCATTGTTGACTAGGACCTGCCTTACCCTACAGAGTTCTTCATCGACTTGCTTCCATCCTGAACTGTGGCCGAGAGCACGGTCGACATAAACGTTAACAACACTCCTCTTGTACCTGTCTGGGCAGTCACTGTTGGCATTGAGGCACATTCCTATGTTTGTTTCCTTAGTGTAGACTGCAGTGTGAAAACCACTGCTCCTTTCCATGACTGTTACATCTAGAAAGGGTAGTTTCCCATCCTTCTCCATCTCGTAAGTGAAACGCAACACATTATTCCGCTCAACTGCCTCTTTCAGCTCTTGCAGATGTCTGACATCAGGTACCTGTGTAAAAATGTCGTCAACATACCTGCAGTATATAGCCGGTTTCAAGCTCATGTCGACTAAGACTTTCTGTTTGATGGTACCCATGTAGAAGTTCGCAAACAGGATACTTAGGGGTGAACCCATGGCGACCCCATCTACTTGCTTATACATGTGCCCATCCGGGCTCAAGAAGGATGCCTCCTTAGTACAATCTTGGAGTAGTTTCCTTAGAATGTTTTCTGGTATGTCAAGAGGAGTACAGGCCTGATCATGATACACTCTGTCCGCTATCATCCCGATTGTTTCATCCACAGGTACGTTGGTTCAGAGTGATTCTACGTCCAACGAGGCCCTTATTCCTGCGGCCTGTGTTCCCCGCAGTAAGTCAACAAATTCCTTTGGAGACTTCAGGCTGAAGGCACAAGGGACATAAGGGGTCAGCAAGCCGTTGAGTTGCTCTGCCAGTCTGTACATGGGTGTGGGTATCTGGCTGATGATTGGCCGAAGTGGGTTTCCAGGCTTGTGTGTCTTGACATTTCCATACGCATACCCAGGTTTGTATTCCCCAATAATTTTTGGCAGGTAGAGTCCGGATTTCTTGGCGTTCACAGTTTCGATCAATCTGTTAACCTTTGCTTTCAATTCGGCTGTAGTGTCCTTCGTTACCCTTTGGAATTTAGTTTGGTCAGAGAATATTAGGTTCATTTTCGCCAGATATTCGTCTTTTTTAAGAATGACGTATATTGGCGACTTGTCACCTCTCCTGACGACTATCTCCTTGTTCTCACGAAGGCTCTTAGCTGCTGCTTTGAGCTCGGGGGACAGTATGGTGCTTCTGTAGTTGCCTCTTATCTTTCCTCCTCCTGCAATAAGTTCTGCTTGTAAGGTGTCTTATATGTTTACAAGAACGACTGCTACCAAAATATACTAATATTAAAACACACGACCCAGCAGCAAGGAATCAAGCCTTCACGATAAAATATCGCCAAGATCTGATTCGAAATCAGATACACAAGGCAGAAAATGAAATCAAAGACAACAAAACGCAATTACTTCATGCTACAAACCAATGGAGAAACAGCAACATCGACGAAAACCTCCTTACTCGTATCGAGCAACACCTCGACATCCTCACAGATCGACATCACCTTAGCACCGAAACTAGGATAATCAAGAAACTGACAACATTAAATGGAGGACCTATGGCGATTCCACGACCAAGAGACGGCTTCCTGAACCTTGCTGGAGTCAACCTCACTGAGGACCAAGTCACTCTCCTAAATCTGGGTATAAACTGTCACGTTATGTCCAGACCAAGTGAGATGGCCAGGAAAGTGAAGTTGGAGATCCTGTTGGACGACATATTCGACCTCGAGACACAAAAGAAGGTCACCACCAAAGAAACCTTACAAGCAGAACTTATTGCAAAAGGAAGAAAGATTCGAGGCAACTACAGAAGCACCATACTGTCCCCCGAGCTCAAAGCAGCAGCTAAGAGCCTTCGTGAGAACAAGGAGATAGTCGTCAGGAGAGGTGACAAGTCGCCAATATACGTCATTCTTAAAAAAGACGAATATCTGGCGAAAATGAACCTAATATTCTCTGACCAAACTAAATTCCAAAGGGTAACGAAGGACACTACAGCCGAATTGAAAGCAAAGGTTTACAGATTGATCGAAACTGTGAACGTAAAGAAATCCGGACTCTACCTGCCAAAAATTATTGGGGAATACAAACCTGGGTATGCGTATGGAAATGTCAAGACACACAAGCCTGGAAACCCACTTCGGCCAATCATCAGCCAGACACCCACACCCACGTACAGACTGGCAAAGTGACAACGGCTTGCTGACCCCTTATGTCCCTTGTGCCTTCAGCCTGAAGTCTCCAAAGGAATTTGTTGACTTACGGCGGGGAACACAGGTCGCAGGAATAAGGGCCTCGTTGGACGTAGAATCACTGTTCACCAACGTACCTGTGGATGAAACAATCGGGATGATAGCGGACAGTGTGTATCGTGATCCGGCCTGTACTCCTCTTGACATACCAGAAAACATTCTAAGGAAACTACTCCAAGCTTGTACTAAAGAGGCACCCTTCTTTAGCCCGGATGGGCACATGTATAAGCAAGTTGATGGGGTCATCATGGGTTCTCCCCTAGATGTCCTGTTTGCGAACTTCTACATAGGTACCATCGAACAGAAGGTCTTAGTCGACATGAACTTGAAACCGGCCATATACTGCAGGTATGCTGACATTTTTACACAGGTACCTGATGTCAGACATCTGCAAGAGCTGAAAGAGGCATTTGAGTGGAATTCTGTGTTGCGTTTCACTTACGAGATGGAGAAGGATGGAAAGCTACCCTTTCTAGATGTAACAGTCATGGAAAGGAGCGGAGGTTTCCACACTGCAGTCTACACTAAGGAAACAAACATAGGAATGTGCCTCAATGCCAACAGTGACTGCCCAGACAGGTACAAGAGGAGTGTTGTTAATGCTTATGTTGACCGTGCTCTCAGCCACAGATCAGGATGGAAGCAAGTCGATGAAGAACTCTGCAGGATAAGGCAGGTCCTAGTCAACAACGGCTTCTCCAATGGTTTCGTTGAAGACATCATAAGAAGGAAGGTGAAACGCCATGCAACCTCTGAAGAGACAACTAACACAACACCTTTACCCCCAATTAGACTATTTTACAGGAACTTCTTTTCCACAGCTCATAAGATGGAGGAAAGGGTCCTGAAAGATATTGTTGATAGGAACGTTATCCCTACAGACAAAAATCAGAAGATACAATTGACGATTTACTATAAAACCAAAAAAGCGGCCATGCTACTCATGAGAAACTCTCCAGACACAAAGCAGAAAGCTTTTAAAGAGACCAACGTTGTCTATGTCTTCAAATGCCCACTTGAGGGACTGTAAGCCTCAAAGAACTCTATATATAGGCAAGACAACAACATCTCTTTCCAGGCGATTAACGATGCATAAGCAACAGGGCTCCATTAACCCTTAAATTGTGAATCACATCATATGATGCTTTGACCGACTTGCAGTAAATTGCGCATCGTATCATGTGATGCTTTGGAGTACTACGCAAGATTTAAACAGCTCACGTATACACGGGGTTCACCACACCTTCATCAGGTCTCTTGTAAACAGACGCCATTTTTCTTTTAAATCGGGGGCCAAACTCCCGGGTGTTATTGGCCTCAGTATCGAGTGAGCTACCAAGCCTGACGCACGCAGCATGAGCTCACAGCACTGCTGTTCAACTTGTGACCACAGCACCGCCTAAAACTGCCATAATATACTTGTTCATGCTATTATGTAGCAATGATATTATTACAGAAGACCCCTGACTGTGATAAAACTGACCAGGGTTCTGATAATAGCAGGATTGTGTTGATATTTAGGGCTGTGCACCATGGAGGGAGGAGTAATGCTGTGGGAGGGAGGGTGGTGGCGATGTCTTCTGACTGTGTGTGGCCACCTTTTATTGACTGCACTCACCATACCAGCTTAGTGGTTCACTATGGTGAACACAAATATAGATACTTATATATAACGTGTGTATAGAGGGTATAAACAGCAAGAGGAGTAGGTTGGGAGCCGCCATTTTGGTGAGGGCAGTGGCGTCGTCTGCACGATTTATCATGTTGTTTACTGGTTACCACGATGGTCTTTGGGCACCATACCAGTTTACTTGTACAAGTATGGTGAATAAAACAGGTAGATATTTATATATAATGTGTGTATATAGCGTAATAACACCACAAACAGTATTGTTGGAGGAGATTTATTAGTGGGTCTGTCCTTGAGGGCGGCAGCCATCAGCTGACTGTGTGAGGTCCTACGGCTTTGTGCCTTTACTCACCATACAAGCTTAGATGTACAGTTATGGTGAAAAAAACACGTAAATACTTATATATACCGTCTGTATATAAAAGCAAAAACAGTATGGTGGGTGGAGAATGGTGGCAAGTCAGGTGAGGTGAGGGAGGGAGGGAGTGGCAGTCAGTGGCGGGCTGCCACTGCCACTTAGCATACCAACTTAGTGGTTCGTTATGGTGAACATGAATGTAGATACTTATATATAGCGTCTGTATATAGTGAATATAATAAATAACAGTATTGTGGGAGGAGAATGTGGGTGAGTCAGGTGACTTGAGGGAGGACGCGAGTGGCTGGCTTGTACACAGCGGTCACTCCTCGTTACTTTTTGACTCATAATAGCAACTTAGTGGTTTGTTATGGTTCAAGACTCTGCACCAATATAGAAGCATCAAGAAATATGGGCCAATAGGCCCTTTGCAGTTACTTCCATTCTTCCCTTTAATTTACCCAATTTATACCCATTGTTTCGTGTTCTGTCTTGTGTTGAAAGTTTTGTTCACCTCATCAAAAACTGTTGTAACATATCACCTCACCCAAATGCAGGTATATAAGATGAAAAAGCTGTTTAAATTATAGCATAGTAGAACTCTGTTTAGTGTTTGCAGGTTATAGTTGTATGTGTGTAAACTAAAGTTTTTGAAAATGTAATAAATTACACTGGCACCTCGACCTACGATTGCCCCTACTTACGATAATTTCGAGTTACGATATAAATTTCATCGAAAAATGCGACTCGACATCCGATATTTGTTGGTACACGTTCGGGTCGGCCGAGCGTGTGGTTCCCAGTCAAGCGGTCCGACCTGCCTCAGTTTATTACAGCTACCCGCTTAGTGACGATCGCGCCTATAAGAAATTCCGCTTTTGTGGAGATTTTTTGCATTTTGAACATTAAAGTAATTATTATATATGCCATGAGTCCCAGGAAAGTCAGTGGTAAGGCTCAACATATGAGATCCCATGTAAGAATAACCATAGAGCAGAAACAAGAGATCATTCGTACATATGAAGATGGTGTGCGGGTAGGTGAACTGGCTAGGCAGTACAACAAATCTCAGTCAACGATATCCACCATACTAGCTAAGAAAAAGGACATTATGGGATGCTAAAGTGATGCAACATTACAGACAAATAATTAAAACGAATGGAAAAACAAATGTCTCTTGACATTTGTAGTGAGACAAACAAGCACTGAACCACAACCAGGTCCTAGTGGTATTCAGGCAAAACTTAAGAGAGAGAGTACCCCAGAGAAAACATCACTGCCTGATGTGATAATGGAAGGGGACTCCCCTTCCAAACAGTAACAACTCTCCTCCTCCCCCCTCGTCACCATCTTCCATACGCCATCAAGAGCCCTCCATAAAGGTAAGAGTAACTTTGGTACTGTATTGTAGATAGAAAAAGCATTGTATTCAGTATAAAATGTATTTTTATGTTAATATTTTGGAAGGTGGGGAACAGATTAATTCAAATCCCTTTATTTCTTAAGGGAAAAATCGCTTCGACTTCCGATATTTCGACTTACGATCCGTCACTGGGAACGGATTAGCATTGTAAGTCGAGGGCCCATTGTATTACGAAACGCGTTCAAGTGTCGCGTCAGACTAGAAATAAAAATGAATTTTGGAGAACTGATTTTTCAATTACCATCGACATTGAAAAGAAACATAAGAAATATTGAGAAAATTCGTGTTAGAATTATTAATCTTACTTTTTCGGTCATATTTAATAATATATGTTTACAAGAAAGACTGCATACAAAATATACTAAATATAAAAATATATATATATATATATATATATATATATATATATATATATATATATATATATATATATATATATATATATATATATATATATATATATATATATATATATATATATATATATATATATATATATGTATATCACGAAAATAAACACGTGATTAAAAATGTGACAGTGTCAGACCACGGAGGAAAATTGAAACAGGAATTTCCTTAAGTACTTTCGTATATTAATACGTCTTCAGAAGGAGTTACACTCCTTCTGAAGATGTATTAATACGTCTTCAGAAGGAGTTACACTCCTTCTGAAGATGTATTAATATACGAAAGTACTTAAGGAAATTCCTGTTTCAATTTTCCTCCGTGGTCTGACACTGTCATATATTATATTTATATATATTTATATATATATATATATATATATATATATATATATATATATATATATATATATATATATATATATATATATATATATATATACATATAATGATTTTCTAAAAATAATAAAAATACGGCATTAAATGTAATGAGAACATTTTCTGAGTGAGTCCTGGAGGCTCCCCAGACCTTATCGGGCTGATACGCATGTATTAGACCATAACATCAGTCAAATCAAATGAAAATTTATGCCTACTGGGGACCACGAGCCAGAACCTGGCCCCTTTAGAGGCATGAGGAGCAATGGCCTGTAGAAACCTCCCCTGTTGTTAAAAGAATTCTTTGTCTGCCATCCACCAGGATTAGGCACCCAGAAAGATAGGCATTCCAAAACAGACCCCTACTGGTAAAATATTGCTACTGAAAACCAAATTACTAAGTAGAACTCCCCAATCTAAAAACTAGTAAACTAGCACGATGTCATATCTGCCACCGTGCGTGCAGCTCCCCCCTTCCCTGGAGGGAGAGGGGGGTGCCCCAAACCCAACCCAGCAACACACTCATCAGTTCTGAGGCTGGATGTCAAAAACAAAATACAAAAACGCCGACCGGGGAAAGAGGGTTGTTGCCGGGGAGCCTCCGGGACTCACCCAGAAAATGGCATTTCATTACATTCAACATTGGTTTTCTGTGGTGATCCCCTCTAGCTCCCTGAAGCTACCTAACCAAAGACAAGGAAAAAGAGGGACTTACCCAAAAGGTGGTTGTCACTCAGTCCACAACTAAAAGTCAAGACAACTGAGTCCAACCTGCGACCCAAGGTGACACATGCCCGACTAGGGCTGGGAGCATTAACAAGATATCGTGCAGCCAGAACCCTGTTCGACTGCAAAAAAGACCCACATCCGAATGTCATCCCAAGATATGTTAAAAAAAACCAGCGTTGAATGTAATGAAACGCCACTTTCTGGGTGAGACCCGGAGGTTCCCCGGAGCTATCCAGGCTGAATGGTATGTATTACTTTCTGGCATCAGTCAAAGTGCTAGGAGTTCTTGCCTACCAGGAACCACGAGCCAGAACCTGGCCCCCTCAGAGAGGCACGAGGAGCAATGGCCTATAGAAACCCCTTTGTGATTGGGAACATTCTATGTCTGCCATCGACCGGGACAGGCACCCAGAAAGGTAGGTGCCAAAACAAACCCCTATTCTGGTGAAATTATTGCTACCGAAAGCCGAACGAGTGGACAAAACTCCCCAAACAAAATTATCAAACTAGCATGACGTCATCACGTCACCGCGCCACCGTCTGCGCAACCCCCCCCCCCCTCCCTGTGAGGGGGAAGGGGGAGCCCCAGACCCTCTACGCCGGCGATCCAACTGGCAGTTCTTAGGCTGGATGTCAAATATGCGAAAAACGCCGCCGACCGGAGGGAGGGCAGGATACCGGGGAGCCTCCGGGACTCACCCAGAAAATGGCGTTTCATTACATTCAACGCTGGTTTTCTGGGGGGAGCCCCGTCGGCTCCCTGGAGCTACCTCCCCAAAGATAAGTAAAACAGGGAAGGAACCAGGAGGTGGATACCACACATCCTAACTGAACAACCAAAACCAGAGACAAAACAAAGACCAAAACGAGAAGAAAAAGACCACCCAGGCCAATGCCCAGGACGGCCCCAAAACTCAAGAGCAGGCCAGAGGGGAACAACGCCCAGGACAGCAAGTGGAATGGAGCAGAAGGAACCTCAACACTGAACGCAAGCAGGAGCGGCTCTGCCAGCACCACTCAACATGAGGTGACAGGACAATCCCAGACGACGGTCCCAGAACAACCCCGAAGGGAAGACAAGCCAACCCTATCAAAGACCGAAGGACCCTTCGCAATGATAGGAACACACTGCCCCCGAGACGAAACACGCAGGTGGGAGACCAATAACCTGGTCCATTTAACCTGGGACCTGTGTTTAGATTCGCAAAACGCGAAGCTAAAAACAGCGATCCCGCAACCCAAAGGAGCAACATAACCAGCTCCAGCAGGGAAGAAAGAATGAGACACGCATCCCCGAGGCATCCAAGAGGATTACCGTGGATGAGAAACCGCAGGAAAGCAAACACACCCGGTCCGGAAAAGGAACAAAGAAAAACCGCAACCAGGACCGGAACCCAGCAAACCCGGTTCCAAGAAAAGGAACCTGGAAGGCAGGAGCGGCAGACCGAAAAGTCCACACCCCCCCCCCCACAGACAGCGCAACCCGAAGCCTGCAGAAAACCACACAGAAATCGCAGGAACTCGGTACCAAAACGGAACACCGGAGAAGTCTAAAAGCAGGACGTGAAACATGGACAGAGGCCCACCGGAGCACCAAACAGGATAACCAAGAAGCACTGACCCAGACACAAAAAAGTGTAGCATAGGGAGGAAAAACGGAAATAAATAAGGAAACCACAAATACGGCCCAAGGAGCGGCCGGGAAGTAACGCACATGACCAACCACAAAATGTGAAGAGGAGTGCGTACATACCTGAGGGACCTTACGGACAGCAGTGTGCAGTCAGGCACCGAAGATAGGCAAGGAAAGTGTCCAGACAGGGAAAAAACCCCGGGGTCGACAACGAAAACAAAAACACCAAAATGCGGGGCAGAGCTCCACAGGACAACAAAGAACAAAAGATGGACAAAAAAGGCACTAAAGACACATGCAAGGTGACCAAACACCATACCAAACACCCCAGTCAGGAGCCATCGACGCAATCCCGCCAAGCGGGGAAGAGTAAACAAGGATGGAACAGTAAACAAGGGTGGCGGAGTGAATAGAGTATCCCAAAAAGATACTGGCTCCAAACGCATGAGCCTAACCAGAGAAGCAAAGCTCTCCAAAGTACCAACGATGGAACTCAAACCGTTCCATACATCCAAGGAAAAGTCCTGCCAAACTGAGGAGAACTGTGAGGCGGCGCCCAAGCATATAACCAGCAGAGTAGCGAAGAATAACTAGACTACCTGCAAGTGTGGTCTAGAACAGACATGCGAGACACCGTACCGACACTCAGAGCACCCAACCCGCACCATTGCCCGCCAAAATATCACCCACAACTACTGAATACGCAACAAAAGATAAGTAGTTCCTTAGTGTTTGTGTTTATTGACCAATCCCCACGAAACAATAGAAACTGGGATAGTGGCACAAGCCACCCTTGCGACACATTGTGGGTACGAAACAACGGGCATAAAAGGGATAAGCGCAGAATCAGGAAAGACTGGAGGAATGACCTGCACTGTAATAGGCCCGGTGACGTGCGGAACTAATTACCACATAACGTGGTGGTGGGGCCCCACGATCGGTGCAAGGGCGGGTTGGACATGTATGTGAGTGGGAATGGATGGTAAGAAACAGTAGCAACCTCGCACGGGCCAATAGGCCCTCCGCAAGTCCACTGTACTTAAGTCCGTATGTTTGTACACACAAGGAGACACAGACACTAAAAGAACCTGATCAATGTGAGAAGGGAAAGGAAGCAAAAAACACCAAAAAGCCATGTGAAGGAGGCAGAAGCCACCCACAGGAGCAAACGGGAAGACAGAGCCCAGAAGGCTCAGGAAACTGCACAACCGTCAACTGACAGGAGAAGCGGGGCCCAAGAGCCATAGCCAACCCCCGCAAGCATAACTAGGCAAGCACCCCACCAAAAGTGAGAACCAGCACTAGGCCGACAGAAGCTCCAGACAAGACAACCTCACCTGCAGAGCAGACACACGACCGTGCCACAACACAGGCGAGCCAAGCAACATACCAGGAGCAGCGCTAAAGGTGTGCCCGAAAGCCATGCATACTCGAGGCAGTAGGCATAGTATGTACCCTTACCTGAATAAAATGCGAGGTCGAATGAGAAATACGGCCAGAGGTGCGCGCCCTGCAGAAGACGAAGCAGTACAGAGGGAGAAAGTGACACCCCAGATATAAATCCAAAACACCCTCAGCATCCAGAGGGTCACGACTGGTGGGAGAAATGAGCAAGAAGCCGTAGAAAACCACGAGAAACGACGCGAACACACGAGCATACCGCCCGTAAACAAAACGCACACCGCGGCCCCAGCACACGAGGTACGAAACGCACCACCCGTCCACCGGGAGGCGTGGCTCGTACACCAGGTGGACACACAAATCGTACACACAATGTACAGACATCGTACAAACACCAGGAAGGTGTGCGAAACGAAGACAAAGAACGCCGAAACTGGAAGTACAGGTAGAGACGACGCAAAAACAAAACAAGGCGAAAACGAAGCAAAAGAAAACAGATGGAAGGGAACCAACAAGGCTGACAAAAGACCCGATGGAGACCACATCGAAAATCAACAGACGTTCCAAAAATATTGGAAGGTACGAAGAGACTCGCGAACCATCGAGAACGCTTTGCCCGAAACGAATGCCCGAAACGCTTGCGTAATAGTGGCTTTAGGCATTGTATGTACTAGCCCTATCTATAAATCCATCATTCTTTGTAAAATCTCTAGTACGTATGTACCTTAGCTAAATAAACAATTATATTTATTATTTATTTAGAACCATGACAAGCACCTCTGACCAAGGAACTTGCAGGTACAATGATACGGAACGGTTGAGGCACTATGTACTAGGCCAAGATAGAAATCCAGCAATGTTTGTTTCACACCTTGTATGGATGTACCTAACCTGAACACTTTTTTCTTTTTTTTTTGAACAGCATCGCGACATAAGAGCAAAAAGGGTAAGGAAAAGGGGGTGAAACACCCCCCCAGGAACGACGGGACCGACGAACCCGAAGGAACACGGAACCGAACCCAGGGAGGGGTATATCTAAAAACAGGAACACAGAGGGAAGGAACAACCCCACTGAGGAACTGCCAGCCCCACACCAAAGGTACAAGGACCCAAGAGGGGCAAACGGGGCCGAGGGCCCCCCAGGCAACCCCTCCCTAGCCCCGGGAACCTCTTCGGCATGACCCAGGGCCGAGCCGCACCCCCAAAGCCCCAGCTTAACAAGGAAAAGCCGGGGCAGCCGTGCAAACACTAATGAAGAGAGCCCACTGGTCAGACCCATACGGCACAGCTGGAGGAACCGACTCGAATGCCTCCGCCGTCACCCTGGAAGAGGAAAACCCCCGAGACTGCCCGAGTCTCAACCAAACCAGACCCCGCCCCAACCCCGAAACCCGCCTATAGTTCGGAGCAGGAAGCAAGGGAGAAAGTTAGTAGAACATAAGGGGAGGAACAAGAAGCGGAAGGAGCCAGAGCCGAAGCAACCCCCACCCCCAAGTCCAGACCCCAACCACCAAAACGGGGCAGCCTTGGGGCATCCGGGGCCGCAAACCAAGAGCGTTGCAGCAACACACACCCAGCAAGCAACGCCGCAGCCGCCTGCACCCGATTATCAAGACCAGTGGCCTGGGTGAAGGAGAGCGTGTACCGACAACAAACATCGGACGACTCCGGGTCACAAGAACAAGGACCCAACAGGCAGCATGGCGGAGGCACAACCTGTGAGTGTCACCCTGAGACAAGGGAACAGATCAACTGTCAACTTGCAGGACGCAAGGGGCCTCCGGGGACAAACCTAGAGGACCACAGAGCCCCCGTGGGGTTTCCCAGGGCCCTTAGCCGTTGGTACACGCTAAGGGAAGCCCAGGCAGGGTACTGCGAAATGGCGCCCAAATCTACCAACAAACTGCTAAAGCTGAACCCCCGGGACATGTCCACTCACGGGAGCCAAGCGAGGAGTATCGCCAACAGAAGAATTCAAAAGAAAATCACCTAGAACAGGAAGGGGGACCATAGTAAAGGCAGACCCCTCACCAGGCAAAAACAAAAACAAAAGAAAAACCCCGCAAGAGGACAACGTACCCAGGCGGAACAGAGCCGGCCGCTGTTAATGGTGAAAACTAGCTGTGCAGTACCCCGCGCCCCTACCAGTGACAAAAACTACCACCTACCCAGAGACAAACCAGGGGAACAAAACCCCAGCCGACTCCAAGGGCGGCCCAGTACCGAGCAGTAAAGGACACAGCGGAGGCAGAACCCAAGGTGACTTGTGGAAGGTGGCCCCAAGCCCCAAGGGCAGTACTTACAGGGCACCTAGGGAAGATAGCCCTAGGCACATGCAGCCCGAGTACCGTGGAATCTTAATCCTGGCTCACACCCCACCGGTAGAGACAGTCCACACCACAAGGCACAGAACTGAAACAAAAACCGGAGCCAGAGGCACTCGACTAGCCAGTAATACCATCAGCCAATAACTGCCAGTTGGATCACCGGCGTGGAGGGTCTGGGGCTCCCCCTTCCCCCTCTCGGGGAGGGGAGGGGGGTTGTGCAGACGGTGGCGCGGCGACGTGATGACGTCATGCTAGTTTGAAAATATTTTTTGGGGAGTTTTGCCCACTCGTTCGGCTTTCGGTAGCAATAATTTCACCAGAATAGGGGTTTGTTTTGGGACACCTACCTTTCTGGGTGCCTGTCCCAGACGATGGCAGACATAGAATATTTCCAATCACAAAGGGGTTTCTATAGGCCATTGCTCATCGTGCCTCTCTGAGGGGGCCAGGTTCTGGCTCGTGGTCCCCGGTAGGCAAGAACTCCTAGCACTTTGATGCCAGAAAGGTATACATATCCATTCAGCCTGGATAGCTCCGGGGAGCCGACGGAGCTCCCCCCAGAAAAAAACAGCTAAAGCAACAAATTTATGAATGTTATGGGTACAGGGGGATAGATCGCAGGCTGGCTGGACCAAATAACCCCGAGGACGACCTGGGAGACCTGCACCCTGATACAAGGGAAAAAGGGAAAGCGGATCAACCCAAAGCACATCCCCAGACATCGAAGTCATTACCCACAAGTAACGGTGAAGAGTCGCAACTAGACAACATGATGCACCCCCTGCCCGACCAACCAGGCATCAACAACCCAAGGATTCCTCCTGAAAGCCGCCGTCTCATTCTTCACTAGAAAAGAAGGAGAAGGTTGCAACTGAACAAACCTACCACAATGACCGAAGGAGCAGAAGCCCCCTGTGCCAGAGGAGAGCATGAAGCTTCCCGACCCAACCCGACCCCCAGAGACCAATGCCAACAAGAAAAGAGCCGTAGCAAAATATTCTGGAACCAAAGGGGCCACCACAAACCGAGGAGGAGAGAGAGAAGAGAGAGCACCCGGTCCAACAACCTGGACAACTCAGTCGGTGCATGAGCAGGACAAGGGTGGAACAAACAGCAACAGTATGCAGCATAAGATGATGCACGGTCCTGAAACAGCCAAGAGAGAAAATTCAAAACAACCCTATGAGAAACCGAAGACAACCTACAAAGGGACAAAAAGAGATGAAAAGACCACCTGGATACTTCATACTGCTGCCGAGATAAAAAAAACTCAGGTGGGACACCAACAAGGAAGCCACCTGATGATCATACAATTGGGGAGAAACCCCGCATCAGAAAGACCAGACGCGAAGATCAGAGAAGATCGAACCAGCCACGGACCTGACTGGGCCAATCTGCTCGGCCTGCCTGGTAAGTCTCTAAATGAGCCAGAACCCAAAGCAACAGCTGGACCAGGGGAAAGAAGTACAGGTAATCCCACCTTGACCAGTCCTGCCGAAAGGCAACCATTGTGACAGCTTCTGACAGCCAAACAGACGCAAACTCCACCACCGTGCTGTGAGCACAATGGAAGGATGAACCCCACTGTCCCTTGCTGGCTTGGTGAGCATTGGTCACAAACCCCAGCCAAGAGATGACGCATCCGTGGAGCACCGAGCAAGGTGCCTGGGTAGGTGCCAAGGCCCCGAAACCCCCCAAAAAACTCAAGAGGAAGCCAGCGATGCAGCAACAGACAGTAGGCACCCGGAATCCAAACCCAGTGATCACAAGAGCAGCAGAAGGGATGTCCCCCGAAGGAACTAGAACACCCGCTGAATCTAGACCCAACCCGGCAGGTAAGACCCACCAGAAAGAGCAGAAGGTGGGACAGCAAGTGCAGCAACACCCTCAGAGGGGAGACAGGGAAATGACCCTAGAGTTCCAAATGAAACCCAGCCAGGACCGAACCATGGGACGGAATGAGATGGGACTTCCACCAGTACACCAGGATCCCAAACCCAGCGAGGTGGTAACGAACCACCCCTTTGGGAATCAGAAAAGCAAACTGGCTGGGAGCCCACACCAACCAGTCATCGAGGACGGCCAAACCCCGAACCCCAAGCAGAAGAAGACGGTTCTCCAAGACCCTGGGATGAAGCGGAAAATGCACGGTGCCAGAATCAAGCCAAAAAAGAGCACAAAGTGCAAGCACAAAGTCCCACCATGAAACCGAAGCAGTCCCTGAACCCCAAAAAGGGAAGAGAAAAAAATAAAGTAAAAGGAAATGTGACTAACCAAGACACGACTCAGAGGACCTGGAACAGCATCCAAGAACCCGGCTCCAAAAGAAGCTGGACCAGGGACAGAGTGGGCATCAAAAGGTAGGCAAAGAAACCTCATCAAGATTACTGGAAGGAGCGCAGGGAAAGAACCAGCCCTGCATGCCCAGAACTCCCCAAAGTAAGGGGAAGACAGCCCAGCGCCACCACAGGCCAGAGGACATGACCGAAAAAGCCCACAAAGCATGGGCAAATGGAGCCAGCCTTTCCCCCCCAATGCCCCGGCAATGAGGCAACCCGCAATAGGGTCAATGTCTCTGGTGAGAAGCCGACGTACAAGCAGAGCGAGCACCATACAGACCAGACCACGATGGCCCTGGAGGAGGCACTGGCACAGAATTGGCTGAAAGGCCCACCTCGACTGGCAAAGACTCAAGCCCTGGCATGACCAGCCCGGGAGCACAAGAACGCCCACCCCGATTCACTCACAAAACAGAAAAAGAGGAAAATTCCCAGAGTAAGGGGCCCAGGCCGAAGCAAAAAAGTCTGCAAGCCAGGAAACCCAGGAACTCCGCTCAAAAGAGACCGGAGCCAGAAGAGAGGCCCAGTCTGGGCCACACTGGAGGTAACCATCATCGGCCATTCAAACCTCCATGGGAATTCGAGAGAAATACCACCAGAATACGAAACCGAGAACATAAGAACATGGTAACTGCAGAAGGCCTATTGGCCCATATGTGGCAGCACCTATTTATAACCACCCAATCCCACTCATATGCTCGTCCAACACACGTTTGAAACAATCAAGGGACCCCACCTCTACCATGTTACGCAGTAATTGGTTTCATAAATCAACAACCCTGTTATCAAACCTGTATTTACCCAAGTCTTTCCCTAATCTAAACTTATCCAATTTATACTCATTGTTTCCTGTTCTTTCTTGTGTTGATACTTTTAATGCCCTCTTAATATCTCCCCTGTTATGTCCATTCATCCACTTGTAAACCTCAAATCACCCTTAAACCTTTAACTGCGCGGCCTATAAATATGACACCCCCCAGTGCGCATGAGATAAATTCTCGGGAAAAAATTCATTTTTGTTCTGAAAGTGTCAAAAACCCCTCCCTGTATATGGGTATAGCAACGGAATTTCGAAATTGTACTTACTTTGGCTGCTATGGGGTCCGTAAGATGGCATGTGACGTCATCATTCCCCGTGCGCCCGTGCCGTAAGCTCCCGGGGCCAGAAGGGCGCCCGAGGCGGGGCGAGCGAGTTGCCGCAAATATATTTTTGTTCATTTTTTGCACACAGTTCCAAATACATTTTATTTGTTTTTACGTGCTAATCCTATGCATAATGAACACTTACACTATATTCCCAGCAAACACAGAACGTTTGTGGACGTTTTTAAATGGTGCCACAAAGGTAATACTGTTACGTTTAACATAAAATACTTATTTCTGACGTCCTTAAAACCAAAGGATATAACTAAAAATATATATTCTTGAGATGCAGTTTTTTAAGATTTATGTAAAAATTTAAAAATAATAGTGAATGCTATGGAATTATAATGTTTTCATGCTTTATATTTAAGAATAAATAATTTTCAGTCAACATTTTGTTTTTTTTGTTTACTTTATGTAAACCTAACCAATTTACGTTCTTATAACATAAATATAACATTTATATGACGTCAATATAACGTTATTTACATGACATCATTAAGTTGTTATGATGTTATATTAACGTATAATTCCTATATGAAAACCAGAATATTATACTGAACTTTGTTTTATACCTTGTAAAGTTATCATAAAACTTGAAATAAGACGGTAAGCATGCTTTACTTATGAAAATATAGAAACAAATCAACAAAATCATTTTAACATAAAAAGATAAACATAACATAAATTAAATGCATGTGCATGAGAGTTATTTGGAACTGTAATATTGCATACATGAACCTTGAGGTACAAACCCAGTGTATTTACCCATGCAATTCTTTCCTAAATCTTATACGTTGTTTCGAGTTCTGTCTTGTGTTGTTACTTTTAATGCCCTATTAATGTCCCCTTTGTTATGTTATATTCCCCTCTACCATGTCACTCCTAATTCTTCGCCTTTCTAGAGAATGTAATTAAAGCTTTGACAATCTTTCTTCATATGACAGGTTTCCAACACTTTTGCCCACTAATGATGAAGTATGGAGTCAAAATTTTAGCTGCTAAATGTTCACTAATGACGAAGTATGGCATCAAAATTTAAAATATTTGCTAAAATTCAGGTTTTTATCAAATTTTTGGGAAAGGTTTTAAACTGCTGCCAACGTCTTCCCGTTTTGAACTACTGAAGAACAAAGGTTACCATTTGTATGTGGTAAATGGTATAAGTCGGTTTGAATTAGTGAATTGCTGCTTGAAGATGGGGTATACACCTGTGGTATTATCAGATTGCAGCATGGTGAACCTAAAACCCTTTAGATCCAAGCAAAGGGTAAAATGCCAGTAGATGCAATTGCGAACACATTGATACCAAAATGAAAGACGTATGACGAGAATTGAGGTAACAAAAGTGAAAAGTGTGTACACTTTACATTGCTCTTGAGCGCTTCTGGGTAACTTTCTCTCACTTTCTCTGTTTTGTGCGGGTGGTACGCCATGCATTTGGAGTTTACATGCATTTAAACCTGTAGAGAATTCTATTGTGAACACGTTGATACCAGATTGAAAAACCTAGGTCGAGAATTTAAGTGACAAAAGTTGAAAAAGAGTATTCACTTTCAGTATTATCATGCTCGATCTCTAATGGAAGGCCAGGCACTGCATGGCTCTCTCATCCCGGTAACACGGCCTGCTTTCATCACATCAGCAGATGGAGCGCACTGCTGTTTTTGACATTTTATGCATATATTCCCATTGGAAATAATATTGCAAACACAATGATACCAAAATGAAAGACCTAGGATGACAATTGAGGTGAACAAAGTGAAAAGAGTGTACTGTATACATGTTATCGTTCTTGCGAGCTCCCGGATAACACGCTCTCACTTTCTCTGTTGCAGATGGTGGGCCGGGCTTTTGGAGTTTATATGCATTTATTCTTCTAGAGAATTCTATTGCGAACACATTGTTACCAAATTGAAAAACCTAGGACGAGAATTAAGGTGACAGAGTTGAAAAGAGCATACACTTTTCAGTATTACCGCACGCTTCCATGGAATGTTCAAAACCACTGGAGATAGTGGAGGGCTAACTCGCCCAAAACGCGAAAGTGTTTTGGGCGATTAACTTTTGTTATCCTATGTTGGACGCATTCTAGTGAATTTATATCCATTCTATAGTACGACAACCAAAAACGAAGTGCATATATATCTAAATGGGGCCTAACCAGAGCAAGATATAGCAGAACAACAGATGTCTTAATTATTACTAAAGTTTCGATACATAAATCCCAGTGTTCTGTTTGCCTTATTACGAACATTTATGTATTGATTTTTTAATTTTAACACTTAAATTGCGCATCGCATCATATGATGCTTTGACCGACTTACAGTAAATTGTGCATTGCATCATGTGATGCTTAATTTGGAGTACTACGCAAGATTTAAACGAAGTTCACCACACCTTCATCAGGGCTCTTGTAAACAGACGCCATTTAAAAAAAAAATCGTGGGCCGAATTCCCGGGTGTTAGGGGCCTCATTATTGAGTGAGCTACCAAGCCTGACGCACGCAGCATCAGCTCACAGCACTGCTGTTCCGCTTGTGACCACAGCATCGCCTAAAAATGCCATAATATACTTGTTCAAGCTTATTATGTAGCGATGATATTATTACAGAAGACCCCTGACTGTGATAAAACTGACCAGGGTTCTGATAATAGCAGGATTGTGGTGATATTTAACGCTGTGTTCCATGGAGGGAGGAGTAATGCTGTGGGAGAGGAGGGTAGTGGCATTGTCTTCTGACTGTGTGTGGCCACCTTTTATTGACTGCACTCACCATACCAGCTTAGTGGTTCGCTATGGTGAACACAAATGTAGATATCTATATATAACGTGTGTATAGAGGGTATTTTTTTTATGCAGTCAAGTATAGACCCAGAACTTAACCTCTTATCCACTATCTATGACAATAATCACTTTAATGATCTAAATTGCAGATATTTTGCAGCACATGATGTAAACAATGTATTAACTCATAGTCACAATATCTCTGTAATCAATTTGAACGTTAGATCCCTAGGCAAACACTTCGATGATGTTAGTGCCTTGATTGAAGCTATTGACAACAATTTCTCTTTTATTATACTTACTGAAACATGGTTGAAAGATGATACTACTCAACACTTTAACATGCCTAACTACTCAGCAATCCACAACTGTCGTCAACTTCAGAGAGGTGGTGGCACTGCTCTTTACTACCACCAAGAACTAACATGCTTAAAAGAAATTAGAACTAGAGACTGCTATGGGGAGTATATCTTCGCCAGCTTCAGAGTCAAGGGTGCCGAGTCTATCCTGTCTGTGGGTGCAGTTTATAGAATTCCTAACACTGATGTGTCCGAATTCAACTCAAACCTTAGAAATCTAATACTTGATAACAGACTGAACAAAAACCACCTAATTATTGCAGGGGACTTTAATATTGACCTCTGCGAGCCAGAACACCCTACTGCTGTTAGCTTCCTCAACTGTATGAATTCCTGCTTCCTCATACCCTTAATCACTAGACCTACTAGAATCACTGATAGCACTGCCACGACTCTTGATCACATCTGGACAAATATAACCTCTCCGCTTACTTCAGGTATAATCACCGATAGCACTACAGACCATTACCCCACATTTCTCTTAACTAACATTAGCAAACCACCTCTTGAGTCAAGAGAGATACGTTTTAGACTACACAATGAAACTGCTATAGACAATTTTATAACTGCTACTGATAATGTCAACTGGGAGTCCGAGTTAGGTAACATAGAGGACATCAACCTAGCAGTTCAATCTTTTCTTCAAATAACTCTTAGCCTTTATAATACCCACTGTTCTATGCTTACAAAACAAGTCACAACCAAAAGGCTTAACAATCCCTGGCTTACAAAGGGAATACTTAAATCTATTAATAAAAAACATGACCTTGAGAAAAAGTATAGGTTAGGGATTGTCTCCAAAGAATTCTCAAAGAATTACTCATTATTGCTATCTAAGATAATTAGACGAGCCAAAACTAAATACTACGAAGATAAATTTACCCAAATAAAGAGCAACATTAAACAAACATGGAGAACAATTTCACAAATATTGGGATCAAAAAAGTCTTTAAATAACAAACCGACTCTCCTGTCTAATAACGATGGTCAGCTTTCAGCCTCTGATTCTGCTATTGAGTTCAATAGGTTCTTCTCTTCCATTGGTTCATCCCTTGCTAATGATATTCCATCTTCCAGTACTGACATTAAGGACTATCTTACAGGGAACTATCCCCAGTCTCTGTACCTAAAGCCTATTAATTCCATTGACGTCAATGAGATAATCCTTTCCCTTAAAACCAAGTCTGGTGCCCTTGAGGAGATACCAACTTTAATCTACAAAAACGCCTCCAGATCTTTAGCCCCTGCTATTGCTTTGCTCTTCAACAAGTCACTTGAACTCCAAACCTTTCCAGATATTCTAAAAAAGCGAGAGTAACGCCTGTCCACAAATGTGGTGATCTCACAGATGTTAACAACTACAGACCTATATCAATCCTGCCAAACTTGTCAAAAATTTTTGAAAAACTAATCTATAAGCAGCTTTACTCATATCTAGCCAAACTCAATATACTTAGCCCTTGCCAATATGGCTTCAGGCCCAAAAAAAGCACTAACGATGCACTTATTAGTATGCTTAACTCGATTCATACAGCTCTTGATAAAAATGAGTTCCCTGTTGGGTTATTTGTGGACCTGCGTAAAGCTTTCGATACTGTCAACCACCAAAACCTTCTTCTTAAATTACATCATTATGGTGTCAGAGGACACTCCCTACAATACCTCAAATCCTACCTTACTGACAGGCTCCAATGTGTTTCTGTGAATAATACAATTTCGCCCACCCTACCCATCAACATTGGTGTTCCCCAGGGCAGCATACTTGGCCCTCTCCTCTTTCTCATCTACATTAATGACCTTCCAAATGCCTCCCAACACCTCAAACCAATCCTATTTGCTGACGACACAACCTTCATTTACTCCAGTCCTGATCCCCTTGCTCTAAATGCCACAGTTTATACTGAGCTAAATAAAGTCCATCTGTGGCTAACTGCCAACAAACTCACCCTTAACATTGACAAAACTTTCTATATTCTGTTTGGCAATAAATCCTCTAATCAAATAAATCTCAAAATAAACAATACCCAAATTTGTAACAAATTAGATGGCAAATTCCTTGGCATTCTCATTGACCACAAGCTGAATTTCCAGGGACACATTCTAAACATATCAAAAAAAGTTTCAAAAACTGTGGGCATTCTTTCTAAGATCAGATATTATGTACCACGCCCTGCCCTGGTGACTCTCTATTACTCCCTTATCTATCCATATCTCAACTATGGTATTTGTGCTTGGGGCTCTACTACCCAAAATCACTTACGTCCTCTAATTACTCAACACAAAGCTGCTATTAGGACAATATCCAACTCTGGCCCCAGACATCACTCGGTACCCCTACTCAAATCTCTGAATATGTTAGACATTAAGTCACTGCACATTCACTCATGTGTATTATACATATACAAAACGCTAAATTGTAATGCCAATCCTGATCTCAAAAGCTTCATAGAAGGTTGTAACAGAACCCATGAGCACCACACCAGAAATAAATACAGTTTTGATATTCCTAGAGTACGACTTAATCAAACCAGAAATGCTCTACAAATCAAGGGGCCCAGGATGTGGAATGACCTTCCCAACCATGTTAAAGACAGTACCTCTCTCAACCAGTTTAAGTTAAAAACGAAGCTATACCTAATAAATTCCCTGTAACCTACCTTACCTCTCTATTGTCAACCCATGTATGTTTTTTGTTTTTTTTTTTTTTTACAAATCAACGCTGTTTTAATGTAATTTTCTGTAATAATTTGTAATTGTATTTGTGCTGTTTTTTCAACAATGTTCCCCCCTCTTTTACCTCTATTTTTATTTGTACTCAACGCATTTTTTTCTTTTTACCCATTAGTTTTAAGCTTTAGTCAGTAGTGTTTTTTCCTGCCCGAAACGCTTTGCGTAATAGTGGCTTTAGGCATTGTATGTACTAGCTCCTATCTATAAAGCCAACAAACTTTGTAAAATCTCTTTATGTATGTACCTTTGCCTAAATAAAAATTATTATTATTATTATTATTAAACAGCAAGAGAAGTAGGTTGGGAGCCGCCATTTTGGTGAGGGCGGTGGCGTCGTCTGCACGATTTATCTTGTTGTTTACTGGTGACCACGATGGTCTTTGGGCACCATACCAGTTTACTTGTACAAGTATGGTGAATAAAACAGGTAGATATTTATATATAATGTGTGTATATAGCGTAATAACACCATAAACAGTATTGTTGGAGAACTATTAGTGCATCTGGCCTTGAGGTGGTAGCCATCAGCTGACTATGTGTGAGTAGCTACGTCTTTGTGCCTTTACTCACCATACAAGCTTAGATGTACAGTTATGGTGAACAAAACATGTTAATACTTATATATAACGTCTGTATATAAAAGCAAAAGCAGTATGGTGGGTGGAGAATGGTGGCAAGCCAGGTGAGGTGAGGGAGGGAAGGAGTGGCAGCCAGTGGCGGGCTGCCACTGCCACTCAGCATACTAACTTAGTGGTTCTCTATGGTGAACACGAATGTAGATACTTATATATAGCGTCTGTATATAGTGAATAAAAGCAAAAACAGTATTGTGGGAGGAGAATGTGGGTGAGTCAGGTGACTTGAGGGATCCTCTGACCCCAACCCACTCCTGTTAAATAATGTTGTAAACAATTAATTAAAAAAAGTCTACTTGTGGATGTCAACCAACAAACCTCACACAAAACATAGAAAAGACCTACTATATCTTATTTGGAAACAAATCAACAAATGCAATTCAGCTTCAGATAGATAATGTAAACATTAGCAATAAAAATGATGGAAAGTTTCTTAGCCTATACTTAGACAAGAGACTCAACTTCCGCACCCATATACAACACATAACTAAAAAGGTTTCTAAAACAGTTGGTATACTGTTTAAGATCAGATATTATGTACCCTACTCTGCTCTCCTCTCACTCTATTATGCACTTATCTATCCTTATCATTCTTATGGCGTTTGTGCTTGGGGTTCAACCTCTGCAAACTACCTCAAGCCCATCATCATCCAGTAAAAATCTGCTATCAGGACAATAAATAACTCTACCTTCAGACAACACACAGCTCCCTTGTTCAAATCCTTAAACATGCTAAACAAATTCACTCCATACATTCTCCTGTGTAAATTACGTTTATAAAGCCCTTTTTCTAACTGCAAACCCTGTTCTGAAACTCTTCCTGGACAGATGTAATAGAACACATGGCCACGTCCCCACCAGACATAAATATCTCTTTGATATCCCCAGAGTCAAACTTAATCTATGTAAACACTCTATGTAAATAAAGGGACCTAGTCTATGGAACTCACTCCCTTATAATGATTTGAAAAGCTGTCCAACTTCTGCCATATTCAAAAATAAAACCAAAAAGTACCTGTAGTACTTTTTAAGTACGAGGGAGTAATGCGCAAAGCGTCCCTCACCTGTGACGTCACAGCGTCACCTGACGCCATATCAACACATCGGCCATTTTGTCGTCAGTTCAGTCATGGCGAGGACTAACCCTTCATGCAAACTGCACCTACTATCAAGAAGAAGAAGATTTTGTGTTCCACCGATAGTATTATCGTAAGTAAGCACTTATATTTTATATTTTATTAAATTAATTGATTCTATTTTTCTGTAATAAAGGTCCAAAGGGTTGTTAAGGAACAAGGGTGTAGCGATACCGACGCTCAGTGCGCTCAACTCACACCAAAGTATCACCTGTGTAGCTTCTGTAATTAGTGTTAATTAGTTATGCTATAAGATAATGAAGCGAGTATAAGATTAACTCGCTACAAGGGTACTGTGTTGGGAGGTGAGGGCTGTTACTGGTGTCTGTGGGGATGTGAGGACTTGTACCAACCACTATCACCACCAGTACCTTGTCTTGCATCCTGCTTAGTATTCCTATTGAGATATGAAGTATTATTGCATTCATATAATTATTCATTCATTGTCATTACTATTTTTATGGGCTATGTTCTGTTACCCTAATGCTTTTTACCCCTGGGCATGTCCATTTACTCTCCAGCCCTTCACAAGCCACTGCTGCACCCCCTCCATGCCCATACTTACTGTGCTTATTCTTACAGGACTGCACTGCATTATGTGGTGCTCACTGCCTGGACACCTTGATACATGCATTATAGGGTTCTGGTAGTTGTTCTACTCACCAAGCCCTTCCAAGGCCAGGCTTGACATGTGAGAGCTTGGTCCAACAGGCTGTTGCTTGGACAGGCCCCTCAGGCCCACATATCCACCACAGCCTTGTTTGTCCGGCACTTCAAAATCAAATGTTTATTTACGTAAGGTACATACATATTTTTAGGTAAGGTACTCTTTATTTGGGTAAATTTATCTTCGTAGTATTTAGCTTTGGCTCGTCTAATTATCTTGGATAGCAATAACGAGTAATTCTTTGAGAATTCTTTGGAGACAATTCCTAACCTATACTTCTCCCAACCTATACTTCTTCTCAAGGTCATCTTCACTTCTTGAAGATGTTCAGGTTTTCTCTTGAAGATGTCGACGGTTGTTCCAGCAATACTGTATTTCTTTTATTGCTGAAAACCTGTTTTCAGCAATAAAAAAATAATCCTGAATCCAGAAAAAAATCCCTTTTGTATCGTCTGGAAATTTTCAAATATTGCTGATCAAACCTGAGTCTAAATTATTTGTATATATTATGAATTACAGAGGTCCCAGGACAGGGTTTTTAGGCACTCCACTTACATTTTCCCACTCTGACTTAACCCCCATTTATACAAACTCAGTCTTATCTTTTAGCTAATAATTTATTGTACACACCATACTCAGCCTGTGTAGGGTAGTTTATTGTGCATGTGTAGTATATATATTTGTGTAGTATATTTGGTATATTTAATGCCTCTAACCTCTCCTCATAGTTCTTGTCCTTCAGTTCTGGGAGCCACTTAGTAGCATGTCTTTGCACCTTTTCCAGTTTATGTGCTTCTTAAGATATGGGCACCATACAACCGCTGCATATTCCAACTTTGGTCTAACAAAAGTCGTGAACAATTTCTTGAGTATTTCGCCATCCATGCATTTAAAAGCTCTGAATATTATCCTTTACCTGCAATTGGTTGTTGCTGTATTTATAGAATATGATTTGTTCTACTTTACATTTGTTTGTTCCTTTTTTTCAAAATTTCTTTCTGCCTCTCTCCTCACTGCCGTGTAGTTGTTTCTCTTTGTATTACTGGTATGTTTGGGGGTTTGGCCTCTTCGTATATTGATTCCATTTTTGTGTCTTTTGGTCTCTGTCCGTCTTGAAATTTCAGTTGAACAAATCCTGTTTCCTAGTTCTGCATCTTTGTTTTGGTATAAATGTTTTTGTTCCTTTATCATATATTTCACAAAATTGACATACTGTGCATTAATTCATCTCAATTACTTCCTTTCCTAACAGCAAGCCTTTCCAGTAAAATTCTTTGAATTCTTTTCTGACTTCTGGCCTAATGTTTGTTTTATCCTAGTGTGTATGATGCCTAGCGTGTGTCTGGTGCCTGTTGTGTTAAACCGAAGATAAATGCATAAGTATAGGTCAGTAATTTCTCCAGCTTTGAAAGGGGCTTTCATTATGCAGCAGTATTCCACTCTAGAGAGCACTAGCGTCTTGAAAACTATCATCATCGGTATAGCATCTCTAGTGTGAAAAGTTCTTGTTATCTATCCTGTCATTTTTCTTGCAGTTGTGACGGCTACTTTATTGTGTTCTTTAAATGTAAGGCCTTCTGACATCAGTACACCCAAATCCTTTACGTTGCTTTTCCGTTCAATGTTATGATTTGACTGAGTTTTGTAAGTGGTTTCCGTTTTTATATTTTTTATTTTTTCCGTAGCGCATGAGCTGAAACTTATGTTCGTTAATCACCATGTTATTTTCTGTAGCCCATAGAAAGACCTGATTTACATCTGATTGGAGGTTTGCCGTGTCCTCTATGTTGCCTACTCTCGTGAAGATTCTAGTGTCATCTGCAAAGGATGATCAAGTACTATAGGTTGTGTCCTTGTCTATGTCCGATATGAGGATGAGAAAAAGTATTGGAGCAAGCACAGTACGCTTGGGGACTGAGCTCTTTACGGTTGATGGTCCAGATTTTATTTTGTTGACTACTTCACATTGGGTTCTATTAGTCAGGAAGTTGTATATCCATCTGCCTATTTTTCCGGTAATTCCTTTTGAACGCATTTTATGTGCAATAACACAATGGTCACATTTGTCAAAGGCTTTTTTTTGTCAAAGCGTTTTGTTTGTCTTCCATGGCATCTAGTGCCATGTCAGAGTGGTCCAGCAACTGTGATAGGCAAGAGCGCCCTGTTCTGAAACCATGTTGTCTGGGGTTATGGAGATGCTGTGATTCCATGTATTTTGTGATCTTACTTCTTAGCATTCTCTCAAAGATTTTTATGATGTGCGATGTTAGTGCTATCGGTCTGTAGTTTTTTGCCTCTGCCTTATTTCCTCCTTTATGGGGCGGTGCTATCTCTGCTGTTTTTAGTATGTCAGGGACAATGCCAGTATCTTGGCTTTGTCTCCAAAGAATGTGAAGGGCCTGCGATAACGTTTTTTACAGTTCTTGATGAATATAGAGTTCCAAGAGTCAGGGCCTGGTGCAGAGTGCATAGGCATACTGTCTATGGCTTCTTCAAAATCCAGTGGGGATAGGATCACATCTGATTTATGATTTGATGTTGGTATCATATCCATGAAAAATTCATTTGGGTTATCAATCAGATGGATGGAGAGCTACACTCGTGGTGTCCCATTTTCCCAGCACTCTTTGTCATATAATGCTTTGAAACTTTTGACGGATTTGGCCTCCACCACCTTCTCACCTAACATGTTCCAACCGTTTACCATTCTGTTTGCAAAAGTGAATTGTCTTACATTTCTTCGGCATCTTTGTTTAGTTCGTTTAAATCTATAACCTCTTGTTCTTGAAATTCCAGGTCTCGGGAAATCTTCCCTATCAAGTTTATCAATTCCTGTTACTGTTTTGTACGTAGTGATCATATCTCCTCTTTTCCTTCTGTCTTCTAGTTTGGAATATTTAATGCCTCTAATGTCTCCTCATAAATCCTGCCCTTCAGTTTTGGTATGAATGTTTGTGTGCCTTCATCGTATATTTTGCAAAATATGGAATACATCTCATTTACTTTACTTTAAGAATATGGTTCGATCAATTAAAAACCCTCTTGTTCAAATTGCAAAGAGACTGAAAGAGATGCAGCATGCTCAATGGATTATATATTAGTGATTATTATTAGGATTATATATTAGTGAATCATATTAGTGATTCAATTATTATGGTCATAAAACAATAAACAAATAGTTTTGGTGTTATTACACTCTATTCACAGGTTATATATAAGTATCTGCATGTTTTGTTCACCATTACAAACCACTAAGTTGGTTTGATTTTTGTTGAGATTGTTATTTATGATAAGATTCCTTACGTTATCTGAGAATGAAGCTATGTCGGTATTGGGAAATCTATAGATGGCACTTATAGTCAAGGAGGATTTAAGGGATTTACTGGAGAACTTGGCAAAGGTATATTCACAATAGTCGTCTCTATTACTAATGAGACTATTGCAGATGAAGGTATCTTTGTAAGATATTGCTATGCCACCTCCTTTTTTTATTAGGCCTGCAGTTGTGAATGGCTTTATTATCAGCCAAGTTGTAGCATACAACATAGCATATATATGTATATGGCATACATACATACATATATATATATATATATATATATATATATATATATATATATATATATATATATATATATATATATATATATATATATATATATATATATATATATATATAATATGTTACAACATAACAGGCCAATTACACTGGATTAATCTTTGTGTTTAGATAGGAGATGCCTCGTATGGGCCAATAAGCCTTCTGCAGCCCCTATGTTTATCCCTTATGTATCCCCCCATGTTTTCACCTTCATTGTATTATCACCTGACCTAATGCGGGTATAAAATCAACTAATATATATATATATATATATATATATATATATATATATTCAAAATTCGTCAGTGTACTACATTTTTGTTGTTGCTTTTAGGTGATGCTTTTAACCAGTGTATGTGGGTCTGATTGCGCAACCACAGTTCGAAGAATAATGAAGATATGAACAAACGGCCTGTGGTCACTATACAGTCTGGAAGGGCAAAAGAAGAAATTGGCATTTCTACAAAAACAAGAACTATATAATGTTATTTTAAGTAAGTAACCAAAAAATTAAATAATTTTTTTAAAGTTTAAAATTCACTTAAAAATGTAAATTTTAAGTTAAAAAATTTTAACCAAAAAACTTGATATTTTTCATATTTGGAACCATTCCATAATCCCAAGCATAAATGATTATATTTCTATCACTTGCTCTTAAGATTGTTTCATTTAATAGAGGTTGGGCATAATTGTTCTCTGCTGCTAATAGAACTGACTGACTTAGCTATAGGAAAATGTAAAATTAATTGGTTTATCCATTACAGTATTTTGCAGTTTATTTCATGATCCTGTGCTTAATACTTGCATAAATAGTAGATTACAAAATGCATTTTTATATCATTAGTATTGAATAATAATAATGCAAATAATTGACTTATAAATGATGTACAATTAATTGGTAGGTGATATTATATTATTAATATTTTTTCATTCTTGCAAAGCCTTAACAAAGTCATTAACATGTTAATATAAACTTGATCACCTTCCACTTATTTTCTCATGTGCTACCTACATGTACAAAACCTTATTCCTAAATGCATATTTTGTTCTGAAACTTGTCCTTTATATGTTGTGTATCACCATCTCTGGAGAGTTTTATCTGATTGATGTATAAATTACTTTTAATTTTACAGAATATTATTGTTATACTGAATTTATTATTATATAAATAACTTAATTTTACAGAATCATCTATCGACGCACATCCACAAGTTGAGGAGGAGGATGTGACCTTCCAGATTTCTCAAGTACTGAAACAGGCACCAAACAGGCCTGGTGGATCTAGGTACAAGGTAAAATAATTTAATTTTTTTTTTTTTTTTTTACTAATTGTCCGATATATATATATATATATATATATATATATATATATATATATATATATATATATATATATATATATATAAATATATATATATATATATAAATATATATATATATATATATAAATATATATATATATATATATATATATATAAATATATATATATATATATATAATGTGTCGTACCTAGTAGCCAGAACGCACATCTCAGCCTACTATGCAAGGCCCGATTTGCCTAATAAGCCAAGTTTTCTTGAATTAATGTTTTTTCGACTACCTAACCTAACATTTTCAGCTACCTAACCTAACCTATAAAGATAGGTTAGGTTCGGTCATATATCTCTATTAATTTTAACTCCAATAAAAAAAGAATTGACCTCATACATAATGAAATGGATAGCTTTATCATTTCATAAGAAAAAAAATAGAGAAAATATATTAATTCATGAAAACTTGGCTTATTAGGCAAATCGGGCCTTGCATAGTAGGCTGAAAAGTGCGTTCTGGCGACTAGGTACGACATATATATATATATATATATATATATATATATATATATATATATATATATATATATATATATATATATATATATATATAATATGTATGTGTGTGTGTGTGTGTAATTACCTAAGTGTAGTTAAAGGATGAGACCGTCTTCCCAGCACTCTTTGTCATATAACGCTTTGAAACTACTGACAGTCTTGGCCTCCACCACCTTCTCACCTAACTTGTTCCAACCGTCTACCACTCTATTTGCGAAAGTGAATTTTCTTATATTTCTTTAGCATCTGTGTTAAGCTAGTTTCAATCTATGACCTCCTGTTCTTGAAGTTCCAGGTCTCAGGAAATCTTCCCTGTCGATTTTATCAATTCCTGTTACTATTTTGTATGTAGTGATCATATCACCTCTTCTGTCTTTTAGTTTTGGCATATTTAATGCCTCTAACGTCTCCTCGTAGCTCTTGCCCTTCAGTTCTGGGAGCCACTTAGTAGCATGTCTTTGCACCTTTTCCAGTTTGTTGATGTGCTTCTTAAGATATGGGCCAACTTCTGTTGTTGGGCACCACACAACAGCTGCATATTCTAGCTTTGGCGTAACAAAAGTCATGAACAATTTCTTTAGTATATCACCATCCATGTATTTAAACGCAATTCTAAAGTTAGAAAGCGTAGCATAGGCTCCTCGCACAATATTCTTTATGTGGTCCTCAGGTGATAGTTTTCTATCTAGAACCACCCCTAGATCTCTTTCTTTATCAGAATTCTTTAAAGATTTCTCACATAATGTATAGGTTGTGTGGGGTCTATGTTCTCCTGTTCCACATTCCATAACATGGCATTTATTAACATTAAATTCCATTTGCCAAGTGGTGCTCCATATACTTATTTTATCCAGGTTTTCTTGAAGGGCATGACAATCATCTAAATTTCTTATCCTTCCTATTATCTTAGCATCATCAGCAAACATGTTCATGTAATTCTGTATACCAACTGGTAGATCATTTATGTAGACAATAAACATCACTGGTGCAAGAACTGAACCCTGTGGTACTCCACTTGTGACATTTCTCCAGTCCGATACATTGCCTCTGATTACTGCCCTCATTTTTCTATGTCAGAAAATTTTTCATCCATATTAGAAGCTTACCTGTCACCCCTCCAATATTTTCCAGTTTCCAGAACAACCTCTCTATGTGGAACTGTCGAATGCCTTTTTTAGGTCCAAATAGATGCAGTCAACCCAACCATCTCTTTCCTGTAATATATCTGTTGCTCGATCATAGAAACTGAGTAAATTCGATACACAGGATCTTCCAAATCGAAAACCATACTGTCTGTCTGAAATTATATCATTTCTCTCCAGGTGTTCTACCCATTTAGTTTTAATTATTTTTTCCAATATTCCAATTCCAATTTTTTCCAATAATGTGTGTGTGTGTATGTATATTTGTGTTGTTGAATATGACCGAAAGTCAGTCTTTCTGCCCCTCTCCTTACTGCTATTGTTGTTTCTCGCATCTGTGTATTGCTTGTATGTTTGGGCAATTTTTCCCCTTTTCCTAGTTCTGCATCTCTGCTTTAGTATAAATTTTGTTGTGCCATTATCATATATTTCACAAAACTTGACATACATCTCATTTACTTCATGTCCTAACAGCAAGTGTTTGTCAAATTCCTTAAGGAAATATCTGAGTTCCCCATAATGACCTCTCCACAAGTCAGGTTTTTCAACTGCTTCAAGCTCATTTTCTTCCAGATTATAATGCATTGCATACTTTATTCCAAAAAAGACATGGTCACTTTTACCCAAGTGACCATGTCACTTGGGTAAAAGGAGGGAGGTACTGAATGATAAATATATCTTTCTCTTTCCTGGTAAATATAATATCCAGCATGGAGGGAACATCCCCTTCCCTCATCCTCGTAGCTTGTTTAACATGTAGAAACATGAATGTTTACAGGGTGAGGTTTACGAAATTATATATATATATATATATAATTGGTCTCTGGTCTATATATATTATATATATATATATATATATATATATATATATATATATATATATATATATATATATATATATATATATATAAGTTTGTGTGTGTGTAATTTATATAAATAAATAATTAAATATTAATTTTGTTAATATCTTTTCAGGGAAAACTTGCAAGTACAATTCGTATACAAGAGGGGCAACAAGAGCCAGAGGATGTCTACTAAGAAAATATATAAGTCTTTATCCTCACACTCTTGATATATGGTCTTCTCTGGTCTCTTTATTTTCTCTCCTCACAAATGTCCCTTTTTTTATTTCTTTTACGTTTCTCTCCTGTTTTTCTTGTCTTTTAATCTCTCCTTTCCTCCTCTCTTCTAACACCTCTCGTTTCCTGTCTCTTCTAGCTTCTCTCTTCCTTTACTTTTTATATTTGTGGTATTCATTTATGTCATTTTTATCTTGTATATTTTTCTTGTATCTTTTTCTTATCTTGTGTTTCTCTTCCCCTTCTCTTCAATGATTTCTCATTTCTCTCCTCTCTCTGTTGTTTCTGTTCTGTCTTCTCTCTCCTTGCCTTAATTTTGTTCTGTCTCCTCTTTTGTTGTGTGTGTGTCTTTCTGTCTCTGTCTGTCTCTCTCTCTCTCTCTGGCTCTCTTGCTCTCTCTCTCTCTCTCGCTCTGGCTCTCTCTCTCTCTCTCTGGCTCTCTCTCTCTCTCTCTCTCTCTCTCTCTCTCTCTCTCTCTCTCTCTCTCTCTCTCTCTGGCTCTCTCTCTCTCTCTCTCTGTCTCTCTCTCTCTCTCTCTCTCTCTCTCTGGCTCTCTCTGGCTCTCTCTCTCTGGCTCTCTCTCTCTCTCTCTCTGGCTCTCTCTCTCTCTCTCTCTGGCTCTCTCTCTCTCTCTCTGGCTCTCTCTCTCTCTCTCTCTCTGGCTCTCTCTCTCTCTCTCTCTCTCTCTCTCTCTCTCTCTCTCTGGCTCTCTCTCTCTCTGGCTCTCTCTCTCTCTCTCTGGCTCTCTCTCTCTCTCTCTCTCTCTCTCTCTCTGGCTCTCTCTCTCTCTCTCTGGCTCTCTCTCTCTCTCTCTCTCTCTCTGGCTCTCTCTCTCTCTCTCTGGCTCTCTCTCTCTCTCTCTGGCTCTCTCTCTCTCTCTGGCTCTCTCTCTCTCTCTCTGGCTCTCTCTCTCTCTCTCTGGCTCTCTCTCTCTCTCTCTGGCTCTCTCTCTCTGGCTCTGTCTCTCTCTCTCTGGCTCTGTCTCTCTCTCTCTCTCTCTCTCTGGCTCTCTCTCTCTCTCTGGCTCTCTCTCTCTCTGGCTCTCTCTCTCTCTCTCTCTGGCTCTCTCTCTCTCTCTGGCTCGCTCTCTCTCTCTGACTCACTCTCTCTCTGGCTCACGCTCTCTCTCTCTGGCTCTGGGTCTCTCTGGCTCTCATATTTCATTTGATTTAAAAATGTCTGAGATTTTTTACTTAATCTAAGTTATATTGCATGGTGCTAATATGAATATTATACATGACTGTTTTTTCTTTTCTTTCTCTTTCTCCCTTTCTTTCTTTCTCTTTCTTTCCTTCTCTCTCTTTTTCTTTCTCTTTCTACATGAATATTATACTTGACTGTGTTTACATTCACTTGTAGATTTTTATTTTTAGTTAATTAGTCCTAAACTTTTGATTAATAGATTTTTATTATTAGTCATAGAAAAACTATAGTGTTATATGTATACTCGGAAAATTTTACTTGTTTTAGTTTTAAGTAACAATAACTGCTTATAACGTCAGACTGATCTCAGCATGACATGAATCACAGGCTGCTTGATCACAAAATCTATTGTGTTCACATATTGCATATATAGATTTTTAAATTTTTACTTTTATATTCTGTTATATAGTCTATATATTTCGAGCTATTACATATATTTTGTTGTATTACTCATTCTTAATTAAATAAATATAATATTTTAATTCTCTTTTTGTACCCTATTTATTTGTAATTTACACATACATATATAGGATGTCCATTTCTATCTCAGATATGTCTTCTTTCTTTCTCTCCCTTTCTATTTCAGATATGAATTACAAAATTATTATACCCTAATTTACCCTAAACGCTTTAATGTAGGTAATTAAAAGATCATAAAAAAGTTTTTAGAAATGTTAATTATATACGTTCTAAGGTTGTATATAAAAGTTCTCAAAAAACCTTTTCTAAACGTAATTATAAACGTGCTGAAAACAATGAAATGTCGTTTTTAGGATGTTTTAAAAACATGAAAATGTTTGCTGGGTTATGGCAGTAAAACATCCGTACTGTCCAAGGACACTGTTACGTGCATGACATTTGAGTATACATATGTTGCACATATTTACCATGTATCATGCTAATTTATGTATATATACAATCTATTTACAGACTATACACTGTCACACACTATATACATTAACCATCAACACATTCAGAACACCGTGAGTGTGAGCTGTCACACCCAGACAGCCCTCTCTCACTCCTCCAACATTGTATTCGCCAACATTGCTCATCCCATCATACAGTTATTCACACCAATGTTTCACGTTCATTTATGTATATTTACCACATATGTACACACTATACACTGCCACACACTATATACATTCACCAACACATTCAGAACACTGCGAATGTGAGCTGTCACACCAAGCCAGCCCTCCTTCACTCCTCCAACATTGTATTCGCCAACATTGCACCTACCATCACACAGTTATTCACATCAATGTTTCATGTTCATTTATGTATATTTACAACATATGTTCACACTATACACATTTACCATCAACACATTCAGAACATCACGAGTGTGAGCAGCCACACCCAGACAGACCCTCCCTCACTCCAACATCTTATTCACCATTATTGCTCCTCCCACCATACTGTTATTGTTTTTATTACACTATTTACACATGTTATATGTACTTACCTACATATTTTATTTGCCAGAACTATGCAAGTAAGCCGGTATTGTATCCAAACAGTACAGTGGCAACCATACACTGCATGAGAAATCACACAGCAGACGATGCTACGATTACAACGTCACCTCCCTCACCAAAATAGCTCCACTCAACATACTCCTGTTGCTGTTATTACACTATATACTCACACATTGTATATACCCATGTATATGTGTGGTCCCAATAGCGAACCACGAAGCTAGTATGAGGAGCAAAACAAAGAGTGGCTGCCACACAGTGAGGCTACCTCAATTCTCTCCCTCACCAAAATTCCTCCTTCCACAATACTACACACAACATTAATTATAACCACTATCCTGTCACTAATTTCTGTAAATGGATAATTGACCACAAGTTCATTTTGAAAAGGAACCTAAGAAGTCATTTGAAGATTCCTAGATGGACGAAATAATGCTGTGGTGCTGTGGCTAGCGCTGTGAACATCGTGAACAGCATTGAATCACTGATATTTGAACATTGTACCCAGTCATTATCACACTCAGGCTCTTCTATAATACTATCATGGTTAAATAATACAGGTTATATATATATTTTGACATTATTAGGCGATGCTGTGGTCACACGCTGAACAGCAGAGCTGTGTGCTCATGTTGCGAGCGCCAGCCTTGGTTGCTCACTCACTACTGAGGCTCTCACATCCGGCAATGTGGACCATGGTTTTTTTTAAAGATGGCGTCTGTTTACAAGAGCCCTGAGGAAGCTGATGTGAACCCCATGTAGCCGCGGGAGTTTTGAATGGAACATCAAAAATAAAAACACCCGGAGGCGCATTGCGCACCCGAAGCCTGGGCCTGCAGGCGCTTTGCACAGTTAAAGGGTTAACAGAAGGTGATGGGTCACCCTTAACTCTTCGCCTTTCCTGAGCTTTTCGCCTTTCCAATCGATAATTGCAATAATACTTGAAACGATAATTGCAAATACCTTTCATCTTCATCTTGAAGACGAATGTTACCTCTGTTCTTATATTCTTTTGTTCCTAAGGTTTGCGATGTTGTGTACCTTGACTTTAGCAAAGCTTTTGATACAGTGCCACATGAAAGACTGATTAAACAGATAGAAGTTCATGGTATTGAGGGTGCTATATTAAGTTGGATTAGGGAATGGCTATATCAAAGAAAACAGAGTTAGTATAAATGGGGTTAAGTCAGAGTGGGAAAATTAATATCCCCCTTGTTATGTCCATACATCCACTTGTAAACCTCTATCATGTCACCCCTAACTCTTCGCCTTTCCAGTGAATGCAATTTAAGCTTTGTTAATCTTTTTTCATATGAAAGATTTCTAATTTGGGGAATTAACTGTCATCCTATGCTGGACACATTCAAGTAAATTTATATCCATTTATACCCTATCTAGATCAACTTGTAGTGATAGTGAGTCTTCTTCCGTGTTAATTTCCCTACCGATTTTTGTATCATCGGTAAATTTGCAAATGTTGCTACTCAAACCTGAATCTAAATCATTTATAAATATTATAAACAACAGAGGTCCCAAGACAGAGCCTTGAGGCACTCCACTTACAACATTTTCCCACTCTGACTTAACCCCATTTATACTAACTCTTGTTTCCTTTGGTATAGCCATGCCTTAATTCAACTTAATATAGCACCCCCAATACCATAAGCCTCTATCTTTTTAATCAGTCTTTCATGTGGCAATGTATCAAAAGATTTGCTAAAGTCAAGGTACACAACATCGCACACCTTACCACTATCAACTGCCTCAACTATGCTGGAATAAAAAGATAGCACATTTCTTAAACATGAACGACCATTTGTAAAACAATGTTGTGACTCGTTTATTAATTTATGTTTTTCAAGATGAAAATGAATGGTATTTGCAATTATCGATTCAAGTAACTTTCCCACAATAAACGTTAGGCTAATTGGCCGGTAGTTTGATGCAAGTGATCTATCTCCTTTCTTAAAAATTGGTACCACATTAGCAACCCTCCACGACTCTGGCACTCTGCCTGACTAATGCTTTATTAAATATGGTAGACAATGGACCGCAAAGCTCCTCTTTGCATTCTTTAAGCACCCTGGTAAACACTTCATATAGCCCTGGGGATTTGTTTAGTTTGAGTTTTACTATTTCTTAAATATCATCATCTCTGGTAACTGATAAGACTAGCCAACCTGTCCTCGTCCCCACCCACATGAATCACTATAATTGAATCACTATACTCTAAATATAGCAAAAAAAAAGTTTCTAAAACTATTGGCATTCTTTCTAAGATCAGATATTATGTACCTCGCCCTGCCCTGGTGATGCTCTATTACTCTACCATCTATCCTTATCTCAACTATGGTATTTGTGCTTGGGGTTCTACTACCCAAAATCATTTACATCCTCTAATTACTCAAAACAAAGCTTCTATTAGAACAATGTCTAACTCTGGCCCCAGACAGCACTCGGTACCCTTACTCAAATCTCTGAATATGTTAGATATTAAGTCACTGCACATCCTCTCATGTGTACTCTGTATATTTAAAACTCTGAATTGTAATGTCAATCCTCATCTTAAAAGCTTCTTAGAGTGTTGTAACAGAATCCATGGGCACCACACCAGAAACAAATACCTATTTGATATTCCAAGAGTACGACTTAAACTAGAAATGCTCTACAAATCAAGGGACCCAGAATGTGGAATGACCTTCCCAATCATGTCAAAGGCTGTACCTCTTTTAACCAGTCTAAGATGAAAACTAAGTACTACCTAATTAACTCCATGTAACCTACCTTACCCCTAAATGTCAACCCATGTCTTACTATTTTTAAACAGTGGTTTGTTGACCAACTTGTATATTGGCTATATTCTACCATGTTCTCCTCCTTTTTATCTTTTTTTTTAATGCAATTTATACTTTAAGCTCAATTACTATTAAGTTTTAGGGTATGCGTACTAGTGGCTCTAGGTATTGTATGTGCTGGCTCTATCTATAAATCCAACATTATGTTTGTAAATCAACTACGTATGTTCAATTTCCTGAATAAAATTTACTTTACTTACTATATGCACACCATAATTTTTAGTATAGTGATGGTTCACACATTTTATTATATAAATAAATCACACAACACACTACTGAATAATATTACTGCAAAAAACTAAGAAAAAATGAGACAATAAAATAAATAGGTAATAATATCTTTGTGGCAACTCCTGTCTGACAGCTGGGTTGGAACACGATTTTTTTTTATTATGTTTCTCATGTTCAGGGAACAAAAATGAACACTTTTATATGACAAAAAACTATTTTGATTTTCTTGTGCATGAAATAAAGTTCCCCAAA
Organism: Procambarus clarkii; assembly: GCF_040958095.1. Taxonomy (NCBI): domain Eukaryota; kingdom Metazoa; phylum Arthropoda; class Malacostraca; order Decapoda; family Cambaridae; genus Procambarus; species Procambarus clarkii. Next base: position 11,989,679 of record NC_091211.1, read on the forward strand.
AATTCTTTTTTCTTCATAAAATGATAAATTCCCTTCTCTGAACATGTCTATGTAAAAATATATACCAAATTCCACTTACTTTGGCTGTGGGGACGTGGACAAGGTGCACTGTGACGTCATCAGAGCCTGGTCATCCATGCGTGAATCACCCAGAAACGGTTGCGCGGGCCATTCAAGCACCGGGTGTTGCTACAAATATATATTTTCATTTATTTGTTTTATGTATTTCCAATGCGGTTTTATGTTTTCTTTATTGTATATGATGCATATTTGTGTCCTTTACAATATGTATACAGTAGAACGTTCATAATGTTCCCTGAAACTGTATTCACCTAGTTGTGTTTGCAGGGGTTGAGCTTTGCTCTTTCGGCCCACCTCTCAACTGTCAATCAACTATTTACTAACTACTTTTTTTTCCACACCACACCACACACACACACACACACACACCCCAGGAAGCAGCCCGTGACAGCAGACTAACTTCCAGGTACCTATTTATTGCTAGGTAACAGGGGCATTCAGGGTGAAAGAAACTTTGCCCATTTGTTTCTGCCTCGTGCGGGAATCGAACCCGCGCCACAGAATTATGATACCTGCGCGCTATCCACCATGCTATCCACCTGGTACATGTGTCATGTACAAGGCCCCCCTTGGTGATACATGTGTCAGTAATGTGTCCACAATAAATGTTTATTGTCGCAGTATTACCTGTTAAAAATTCACTAAAATTACAATATGTACAGTTTCACATACTATTTACACAGTAACACACTCAGTATTTCAGAAGTAAGTAATAATCAATGAAGTAGCCCATGGTACACAGCGCGACTTCGCTCTTAGTGCACCAGGTACAGATAAATATTCGCTTCCTGTTTCTTCATTCTGTGTTCTTGTAAATAACGCACTCACGTACACCCTTGGCCTTAGTACTTGTAGGTTGTATGTAGCCAAGCTTGTAAAGCATAAGGTAGTATTGAAAAGATTATAGGAAAAGATCAATTTGTAAGGTAGTCTTGAAAAGATCGCTTTGTATGGTCCCACACAAGAAGAGATTCAGCTTACCTCACAAGTGTTCGTCAGTCAGAAAGTTATTCAGTTAGACTCAAAGGGTGTCCGTCAGTTAGGAAGAAATTCAGGTATTCTTGAAAATATCTATGGAAAACACCACCATGGAAGCCGCTAACACTGTTCATCTATGCTATTTGTGTCAGATGTATCATCACTGAACGCAGAAAACGATTCATCTATATATCATCTAAATAAATTGTAGATAGCATAGGATTGCAAGGGTGACGCTCAGAGCTACAACTGGATAGGCTCGCTGTATCCTCCTCATAGGTGCTCTATCACTTGCATCCGACCTTTGTGTTAGGTCCTTATTGCGCCTAGCTTCACCAATATTATGACCCTTATGTTATTCAAACAATAAGGTTGGAATTTCACCGACAAAGCGTTATCTTTCAACACCGCATTGGACAGGTGTTTGGGAGCCAGAGGCACGTGCACCACCCATGGTTGCTCATTCAGCACTAACCCAGCCAGCAGCCCTAGGGCATTCTGGGAATTTTTTCCAAGATGGCTGCCTCTCACTGGAGGTCCTATGAGTCCATTTCGTACACAACCAACCTCATACACATTTATTATTGGTACCGAAAAATAAAAAAAAAGAGTTTTCTCGGTTGGCGCAGTTAAGTGGTTAAGGAGCAGCACAATGGTTAAACGAGGAATGGTCTGTTATCGAGGCGAAATCTGGGACATGCAGAAGGTACGCCGCAAAAGGCCTCCTGACCCTCCTTAGGCGGGATGTGGGAAGCCGAAAACCTCCAGAAAAAAGGGACAGAAGAACCAAAGGGAACCCGGAACTGAACCCGGGGAGGCGCTAAACCCATAACAATCTTGTACAGAGAGTGAGGATACAAAAACCCCTTTTGTAACATCAAGTGCTGTGCCGAGGGTACCAACACCCAAGCGAGGTCACATGGGGCCCAAGCCCCTCAAGTCAACTCCTCCCCAGCCCCAGGATCCTCCATGTCAGGACCAGGGGCCGAGCCGTCCTCCAAACACTCCGCTTCCAAAGAAAAGGTAGAGGCCGCCAGTAAAGCTGGGAAGAAGGGGTCTTGCTGGTCAGGCCCAGAAGCCCTGGCTGGAGGAACTGGCTCGAATGTCTCTGTCGCTGAACCAGAAGGGGCAGCCCCCTGAAGCTGCCCGAGTATCATCAACCTGTAAACCCTGACCCGACTCTGAAACCCTCAGACGTTTGGGAGCCGGCAGCAGGGAAAAGACAAGATGAACACCAACCGGGGAAGGACTAGAGAGCATGGACTAAACCAAAGTTGAAGAGACTAACACTCCCAAGTCCAGGTCCCTAAAACTAAAGTGGGGTAGCTTCAGGGCATCTGGGTTAGCAATGAACCTAGGGTGTTGCAGCAACCGAAATGTTGCATATAACGCCGAAGCCGCCTGCACCCAAACAGTATCAGATTCAGTGGAATGGGTGCATTGGAGTTCCAGCAAGGAACACCACCCACAGGACTCCAGGTCAAAAGTGTCACCAACCCAAAAGGCAGCATGACGGAGGCAAAAATGGTGATGGTCACTTTGAGACAAGGGGACAGCAACCTTCCAACTCGCAATCAGAAAGATGGAACCCAGAGGACTAGTCCCAGGGGTCCAATGAGCCCCAATGGGGGTTTACAGGGCCCTTAGGCAAACTGCTAAGGGAAGCCCAGGCAAGGTACTGCTAACCGGCTGGCCCAAACTAACAAGAGAACTATTAAAGCTGAACCCATGTGATGTGTATAATCACAGGGACCTAGTAGGGGATCAACAGAATAACAGAGGGTGGATGACAACCAAAAGCTGACCCCCCCCCCCACCAGGGAAAGAAAAAAATGCAAAAGAAGCAAAAATGCCTAAAAAGTGTGCATATTAGTGGCTTTAAGTATTGGATGTACTAGCTCTATCTATAAATCCATCATTATGTTTGTAACTCATCCTCTATGTATTTACTTTGACCTGAACAAACATTTGAACTTGAATTTGAATTGAAAAAAAAAAACATCAAAAACACAGTTTCCCTGGGAGAACAGAACCGGCCACTGATCGTAATGAGAGAAAAGCTGCACAGCACCTTGCGCCCCTACCAGCGATGACACTACCTCCTACTCAAGGTCAAACAGTGGCTATGAAAACCCCAACTGACCCCAATGGCAGGCAATACCCAAGCAGCAAAAGATCCCATTGGAGGTAATTCCTGAACAACTTGTGGAAGTTTGTCACAAGGGGAGTACTTACAGGGTGCCTAGAGAAGTAGGCCCAAGGTGCATGCAGTCCCAGTACTTCATGAATTATTCCTGGTTCACACCCCACCAACAGCAGAACAACATTGCAAGGGCAGAGCATTGCAGAAACCAGGAGCCATAGTCGATCGACTTTCACCTAATACAACAGCCACAGGACCGAGGTGTGGGGTAGCCAGCGTGGTGAGTCTGGGGCATCTCCTTGCAAAGAGGGGAGCTGCACAGACAGTTGATGCAGCAGCGGGTGTGACATGATTGTTTGCTAGTTTTTAGATTCAAGAGTTCTGCTTATTAGTTCGCTTTTCAGCAGCAATGTTTTTCCAGTAGGGGGTCTGATTTGGGACGCCTACCTTTCTGGGTGCCTAATCCTGGTCATTGGCTGACAAAGAATTCTTCCAACCACAGGGAGGTTTCTATAGGCCATTGCTCCTCGTGTCTCTCTGAGGGAGCGAGGTTCTGGCTCGTGGTTCTCGGTAGGCATAGAACTCCTTTCTCTTTGGCTGTTGTCATAATCTAATACATACACATCAGCCAGGTAAGCTCCGGGGACCCAGAGGTGCCCTCCATAGAAAATAGAAAGAGCATTAATATATATATACAAATGAAGAAAAACAAATAAAAAATTTGTTTTATCTTTGCTAGAATAAAGAAATATTTCTTTACTTATGAGCAATTTTAAGTTTTTCTACAATAAAAGCTTCTCCAGATCTTGCTAGGTCTATGAGGAGCATCTAAGTTCTACACTGACAGCTTCTCTAGTTCCTGCTTGGTCTATGAGGAGCATCTAACTTCCACTAAAGAACAAAATAATAAAATACCTTTAGAGATTTACCTGTCATGGTGAAGCATATTTCGTAAACAAAATATACATAATTAGCTCTGTAGGACATCCAACTTGGTAATAGCACAATATTTTCATGCTGAAGCTAAACTCCAAATTGTATATACAGTGGAACCTCAAGTGATGAGTAGCTCCAGTTATGAGCATTTCGAGTAACGAGCAAGCCACTCGCAGAAAATGTCTCGACTGATGAGCTTTCGCTCGATTAACGAGCATTCCCGCTGGTTCTCGGACACCTCTGACGACAGTTTCGTTGTTTCGCAAGACGAGTTTTCCACATGACGAGCTTGGTGCCGGAACGGATTAAACTCGTTAATCGAGGTGCCACTGTAATATTAGAGGTTAGTTAACCACTGCACTGTGCCAAACAACAAATGCCGTTTTGAGAATTGTGCATTTTTTTTTTTTTACTTAGGCTATATTTTAATGGTTTTTTTAACATTGTCATCAATCTTTGGGTTTTGAAATTAAAATAATTGAGTTTGGAAACATTTTGACATTACCTTTACCTGAATATTTATAAAAACAACAAAAACATGTCCTTAACAATTGCACTATGAAGTTTTTGCCCAAAAAAAATGTGCAGTGCAGGGGTTAAATGTACTAATGTGTCTCATTATACTTCAACATTCTCTTAATCATCCCCCATACTCAAAGTGTTTAACTTTTCACTTGAATGTATCATTTTGTGCTTGTTCATACTTGCAAGATGTTTGATTCTCTTCCCACATTCTGGACACTCATAAGGTTTGTCACCTGAATGCACTATCATATGGCATATTATATTTCCACGGTGTCTAAATTTTTTGCCACACTCAGCACATTCAAACGGTCTTTCATCTGTATGCACCATCCTGTGTCTCTTCATAGTTCCAAGTCCAGTGAATCTCTTCCCACACTCTGGACATTCATGAGGTTTGTCACCTGAATGCACTAACATGTGATGTATTATAGATACGCGGTGTCTAAATTGTTTGCCACACGCAGCACATTGAAACGGTTTTTCATCTGTATGCACCATCCTGTGTATCTTCATATGTTCAATCTTTCTGAATCTCTTCCCACACTCAGGACACTCATGAGGTTTCTCACCTGAATGCACTAACATGTGAATCTTCATACCTCCAAGACGACGGAATCTCTTCCCACACTCTGGACACTCATAAGGCTTCTCACCTGAATGCACTAACATGTGAGACTTCATACTTTCAAAACGAATGAATTTCTTCCCACACTGTGGACACTCATGAGGTTTCTCATCTGAATGCACAATCATGTGACGCTTCATATTGCGAACGAGATTGAATCGCTTCCCACACTGTGGACACTCATAAGGCTTCTCACCTGAATGCACTAACATGTGAGTCTTCATACTTACAATATGCGTGAATCTCTTCCCACACTCTGGACATCCATGAGGCTTGTCACCTGAATGCACTAACATGTGAGTCTTCATACTTACCAGATGCTTGAATCTCTTCCCACACTCTGGACACCCATGAGGCTTGTCACCTGAATGCACTAACATGTGAGACTTCATATGTTCAGAACGAATGAATCTCTTCCCACACTGTGGACACTCATGGGGTTTCTCATCTGAATGCACAAACATATGACGCTTCATACTTCCAACCTGATTGAATCGCTTCCCACACTGTGGGCACTCATGAGGTTTCTCACCTGAATGCACTAACATGTGAGTCTTCATACTTACAAGATGCTTGAATCTCTTCCCACACTCTGGACATCCATGAGGTTTATCATCCGAATGCACTAACATGTGAGTCTTCATATTTCCAAGTTGACTGAATCTCTTCTTACATTCTGGACACTCATGAGGTTTGTAACCTGAATGCACTAACATGTGCTTCCTCATGTTTCCAAGATAAGTGAATACTTTCCCACACTGTGGACACTGGTGAGTCCTCATCTTTTTTATGATAGGTGCAATTTGTGTAAGTTTTCACCTCTGGATGACTGCACAGGTAGAGATGTTGGGAAACGCGTCAGTCCAGCGTCAATATTGACGGTTAGGCAAGACTTGAGAGTTGTTTCTTTGAGTTAGACTTGATGTGAGCACTTGGCGGTCAATGGTGGTGCTTTTTCTTAATGACAGATGCAGTTTGTCTCTTGGTTTTATGCTCCGGTCCTGCCTGGACACTCACTAGCCGCTCCCAATAAAATGGCCCCCAACGCGCTTACAAGCGTTCCAATGTTTTTCGCCCTTCATATCTTTTTTTTTCCTACTTTGTTATTATTAGCTTATAACTGGTTTTCTACGTTTATCAGCTATATTTTTTCTCAGTTTTTCCAATTAAAGCAATCTGTTTTCTTACAAATTACTTCTGAATTTGGCCGTTTGCCCATATTGTATAGTTTAGTTTAGCTCATTTATTATGCACCCCATACCCATCTTGTGGGCGGTGGTGAAAAGGGTTACAGAGGCACATAATGGGCTCAGGGACTGAACCCCACAATTCATTTAGCTAAGCAAGTTGCAATCTTGATGAGCTAGTTACAAAATTCAATATAAGTCGTCACATCAACAATGGGTTCGAGATCGACCTCAAGTACAGGTTCTAAATTAAGCAACTGCATGACATATGTGGAGAGCTAGTGTCACAATTTATATGTTTGTCCTGCACACCGCCCCCATCCAGTGGGCAGCGGTGGATAGGTTACAATCACTCAGTTACTACCTACAGTTAGCAAACTGGGGATATTTAGCTAAAATTTCTGGTAGCAGATCATTTTGAATGAAATATTTACACATCGCTGGAACATTGGTTATAGAATTGTCTCTAAATTCACGTATCTTTTCGCACTCCATCACAGTGACGGAGGGTGTGCGAATAATTTTGTTGACACAGTTTACATTTGGTCAGGTCTACATCAGCAGATAATGAGAATTCCCAGAGATACTTGTAACCGAGTCTAAGCCGAGCAGTAGTAACATCTAGAAGTCTGCCGATTTTATTGGATGATCCATAGATGTGTGGATCCTCTTGCATGATAGTATGATGATAGATGGAATTACTGGTGTCAATTTCACTTTGCCTCAGATCTACAAGATCTTGTTGAAGTTCTCGGTGTACTGCTGCTCTCAGATTGCTCATTGACAATCCAAGGTTACACTCAACGGCTCCTTGTATGTAAATAATGTTAATTTTTTTTTAATTTTGCCCCGAGGGGCGAGTTTATTGGGCAGCGCCACTCATCTTGTGAGTGGACATACCACCATAGCAGCATGTACAACACTCCCCAATAGGAAGAAAACCCGCTGGGTTGTTCATCCTGTCACTTGTACCCAGACACAGCTGGGACTTGCTTAACTGTCTCAAGTGAACAGCTCCTCAAACAAGAAGATTAACATCTATCAACCCTTAAAAGCTTACATTATCTTGCGAGTGCAAAATGGGGAAATCTTTTAAGAACAGTATCAATATTTGACAAATAGTGTTTTCCTAACTCAAACAATGTGGGGTTTATTATTCTACACAGTATATGTGTATCCAAGACGGATTCTCGCTAATACTGATTCTCTCCCTCGTCCTCCTCTTCGGCCATAATGATTGGGATTGCCAGCTGCAACCATGTTGTACCATCTTATAGATTCACTGGTTTGTGCTTCTATCCTCCTTTCCTCAGTTACCTTGTCACGGTGATGTTGCCTGACAATACCTCTAATTTGTAGTAGAGTCTTGGGTATGAAGTATTCAATATGGTCTCCTTCAGCGCCTTAAATCAGCAGCCAGCACATCTGCTCGTTCATTCCCACATATTCCGACATGGGAGGGGATCCACAGAAACTTGATGATTCTTCCCTGATTGGTAAGTACTCTCACAGCTCTCTTAATTTCAGCGACTATTGCAAGATTTTCTGCCCGATTTTTACTTAGGCTTTGCAGTGCTGCTTTTGAATCGGTGCAAATCACTGCACCATTAGTGTTCCATTCAAGAAACTTTAACGCAATAACAATGGCAGTTAGCTCTGCTTGCGTTGAAGAGGCATAGTTCTCAATACGTGCTTTTTCTTCATTTCTGCGTTGGAAAGTATTATCCTTGATTACCGTGTATGCTGCACCAGCCCTGCCATTGACAGGATTAGATGACCCGTCAGTGTAGATTTGATCTAGTTCATCTCCGGCTTCTTTATAAATTTCCTCCAGATACTTGTGCCTCATTTCTTGTGGTAACATGTTGGATTTTTTCATTGCCATTTCATTGATGATGATCTTGCATGAGACATCCTCCCAGGGAGGTAACCTCTCTACAGGCAGGAGCTCACGGGCTTGCTCAAGCAGGTGAAGCTCTTCGAGGTAGTAGACTGATCTGTGATGCCATTTTTTGCTTCTCCTGTTTTCCCCTGAAAGTAGCATATAGAGCTCAGTTTTTTATTAGCAATATCATTGTAATGAGGATCTCTGACTATCCTAATTGCAAGCTTAGCATTCAGCTCCTGAATTCTGCTTTTAGCACTGGGAAGGGACAACTCCTCTCGTAGATTAGACGTTTTGGCAGTTTTTGGAACTCCAAGAATGAGTGTCATGGCTTCATTTTGAATGCTTTCAAGCCTTTTCATATTGCTTTGGGAGTAGGTACACAGAACTGGTGCGGCATAGTCTATGACGGAGCGCATATTCAGATTCAGATTCAGATGTTTATTCAGGTAAGGTATATACATACAAGTGATGTTACATTAATGGATTGATATATAGATAGAGCTAGTACATACAATGCCTAAAGCCACTATTACGCAATGCGTTTCGGGCAAGAAAAACATTAATATCTAGAACTTAATACTAAATATAGGCTGTGTACATCATTTTAAGCACGGCAATAGAGGCTCCATGTCCAATTCAGGTCATAGCTTTCAGTGCCCTGAGTCGACTTTTGTATGTTCCTATGAGTTGATTGAGCTCCTCTTTCTACCCCTTGTTAGAGCCGACAGTGACGCCAAGGTACCGATAGTGGTCAACCCATTCAACTGTTACACCATTAATTTGCAGTTGTTCATTTGCTCTCCGCTTGTGATGGTAGTATGCCTTCGTCTTCTTTGTGGAGAGAGTGAAACCGAGCTCAATACATTTACTTCCAAGGAGTTCAATGGACTGTTCAGTTTTTCCCAAGGTGGGAGCTTGTATTAGGACATCATCTGCATATCCCACTTGTTGTGTTCCTTCCGGAAAGTCAATATTTGCAATGGCGTTCATAAGTACATTGAATAGTGTAGGGCTTAAGACTCCGCCTTGGAGGGTCCCGAGTTCCATATTCATTGTTCTGGAGACTGCTCCATTGAAGCAAACCTTGGCTTTCCTTCTTGTGAGGTAGTCTTCAACCCATTTCATGAGTCTCCCCTTGACACCCATGCATACAAGCTCGTCTAGGATCGCAATCCCCTGTGCTTAAAATAAAATAAAATGTTTATTCAGGTAGGTACATACATACAAGAGATTTTCCAAAATTTGATCGATTTATAGATAGAGCTAGTACATACAATGCCTAAATCTACTATTACCCAAAGCGTTTCGGGCAGGAAAAACATTAATAACTAAAACTTAATACTTATTGAGTATAAAGAATAAAATGTGTTGAGAACAAATAAAAATAAAGACAAAAAAGGGAAGGAACATGGCTGAAAAAGCAGCACAAATAACAATTAGGTCGACAAACAGCGTTGTTTAAAAAAACAAAACAGACATGGGTTGACAATAGAGGGGAAAGGTAGGTTACAGGGAATTTATTAGGGAGTGCTTCGTTTTTACCTTAAACTGGTTTAGAGAGGTACAGTCTTCAACATGGTTGGGAAGGTCATTCCACATTCTGGGTCCCTTGATTTGTAGAGCAATTCTAGTTTGATTAAGTCGTACTCTTGGAATATCAAAACTGTATTTCTGATCGGGGATGCTAAGAAAATAGTTAGAGGGATAGAAGCCCTAAACCAGAAAATAATAAATACAGAATATGCGGTCATATTCAATGAAACATATATATATATATATATATATATATATATATATATATATATATATATATATATATATATATATATATATATATATATATATATATATATATATATATATATATATATATATAATATATATATATATATATATATATATATATATATATATATATATATATATTAATAAATAAATAAATAAACAAATATGTTTATTCAGGTAAGGTACATACATACATACAAGTGATGTTACATTAATGGATTGATATATAGATAGAGCTAGTACATACAATGCCTAAAGCCACTATTACGCAATGCGTTTCGGGCAAGAAAAACATTAATATCTAGAACTTAATACTAATTGAGCAGAAAGAATAAAAGGTGTTGAGAACAAATACAAATAAAGATAAAAAAAAGGGGGAAAATGACTGAAAAAGCAGCACAAATACAATAGGTTGACAGTGTTGATTAAAAAAAAAAATTAATATATTAATAATATTAATATATTAATATTATATATTAATATATATATATATATATATATATATATATATATATATATATATATTTTTTTTTTGTTTTTTAATATAGGGAAGGGAGTACCACCTCTGGCTGGAAGAAGGGGGACCCATAGCCTCGGAGGAAACCACACATAACGCATTAGAGGGAATGTGTATATGTGTATATATATATATATATATATATATATATATATATATATATATATATATATATATATATATATGTGTATATATATAATGTGTATATATATATATATATATATATATATATATATCGCCAGAGAAATCCTAGTAAACAACACAGAAATCATCGATAGATACAGCGATAGCAGGCGGCTTGACGTTTGCGAGGCACTACACATCAAGAAGTCAACACCAGCAATCAACAGCCAATTATTGCACAACTATATTCTACCCACCTCAAGACTCCGCTCCAATATAGAAGCATCAAGAAATATGGACCAATAGGCTTTCTACAAACACTTCTATTCAATATCCATTGTTTCGTGTTCTGTCTTTTGTTGATGAAATTAATACCCTATTAATACTCTTGTTCTGTCTTGTGTTGATGAAATGATGAAATTAATACCCTATTAATACCACATCTTGTTCTGTCTTGTGTTAATGCCACATCACCCCTTCCACCTCACTCAAATGTAGATATAAAATCGGAGATGCGTAAGTTCTATTGCACTTGGTCCGGGAGACATCTCCCGTCACGCAGGGTGCAGTCGCGCCTCCACAGATCTCCAGTATCAGCTCTTGATACTGGTAATGGCTCAAAAGGGCCACCACTTACGAGCTATTCATGCCCGTGCCACCTTTTAGGTGGCTTCATCTTCATCAATCAATTCAATCTGTTTAAATCACGGAAGACATCTTCCGTCAAGCAGGGTGCAGTCGCACCACCACAGATCTCCAGTATCATCTATTGATACTGGTGATGGCTCAAAAGGGCCACCACTTACGAGCTATTCATGCCCGTGCCACCTTTTGGGTGGCTTCATCTTCATAACACATTCACAAGGGAGACATCTCTCGCCATGCAGGGTGCATTCGCACCTCCACAGATCCCCAGTATCAGCTCTTGATACTGGTAATGGCTCAAAAGGGCCACCACTTACGGGCTATTCATGCCCGTGCCACCTTTTGGGTGGCTTAATCTTCATCATCATCAGTTCTATTCAGTTGTGTATTTGTGAACTAAAGTCTTTGAAAATGTAATAAGTTTTACGAAACGCGCTCGTGTCGCGTCAGACTAGAAATAAAAATGAATTTTGGAGAATTGATTTTTGATTTACCTCCAACAGTGAAACGAAATATACGAAAGATTGAGAAAATTCGTGTTAAAATTATTAATCTTACTTTTTCGGTCATATTTAATAATATATATATATATATATATATATATATATATATATATATATATATATATATATATATATATATATATATATATATATATATATATATATATATTGTGATGGAGTTCCCCCCCTTATAATTCTCCCATGCCTGCAGTAAGAGTCATGTCTGCTTTTCCCAAGCGTTCTCTATGTTGCAGGCTACAATTTGATATATGGGAGAGAGTGAAGTGTTCTCGGAGAGCCGAGAAATTTGTGAAATAGTAATATTTTGGCCTGTGGTTTAGGCCCTTTAGGGAGCCAAGATGGCGCTGGCCTCTCTGATCTCCCGCCAAAACCGTGTGACGTCAGTGGCACCGGATTGGTCACCTACAGCAATGTGGCACCGGGAGCCAATGAAAACTTCCCATAGCGAAAGTGACGTCACGAAGGAAGGGGGTCCAGCCCGCGCGCCGGGCTGGCGCCAGCAGTCAGACACGACACGTCATAGAGGTCGGACGTGCGACGGATGGTCCTGTCAGTTGGACAGTTGTACCTCGCTCCCGTGGATTTACGCGTCACCTGAAGTCCGCCAGTACTCTGAGAAGTCTTCCCTAGTTCATGTGTTGAACCAGAAGAGGGAATTGACGGTTATTTGAGCAACAAGTGCTCCAGTCAGGTACTGTGCCAGTAGCAGTGAAGCCGTGCAGTGACGTATGTTGACGTCTGTGGCAATTCACCAGTTCGTGACAGCGTAGTGGCTGACAGAGCCACTGGGTAGCTGAGGAAGAGAGGACTATTTGGGGAAACCGAACGACTGTAGCTGAGACGTAGGCGACAGCCGTTGCTGGGAGAAGACGACGGCCAGGAGACCGACTCCAACCTTCAAGAAGTCAAGAAGGAGGACGGACCTGCAGTGAGGAGGCACGGAGACGACGCGCTAAACGGTGGGACGACGAGAGGCTCTGGTAGGACACGACGACGTGTAGTGTGGGGGCGTTCCCGACACGAGGACCAGGAGCTACATCTCGACTCTCATCGGAGGATAGGGTGAAGTAGGTGATTCTAGTTCCCTCCCCATTCCCCTTTAGTTAGCTATGTTATTCGGCTATATTATCTAGCCTGAGGATTTTATATGTCGTGAGCAAGTCTCACCCATGTCACGGTAAAGCACCAGTGTGCTAGACAGTACTATCAAGAGTACTTGTAATATTCATGTTGATTATTGGTGTGTACAGGCACCAGGAACCAGTGATAAATTTACTGTGTTGTGTATATCTTTCTATAGATTTTGATATGAACATATAGTGGTGAATTATATATAATATTATGCCAGTATTTGGAGGTTAGGCTATGTGCTCAGAAACTATTTATTTTCCATGTATTGATGATTGATTTACATACCATATATATGTCTATGTTCATTCAGTGAATAATCATTTGTGAGTATAGTGAATTATTGCGTTATCGCCCACGAGAGAAAGTATTGAAAACTCCAGTGTTAATAGTTCTTAATATATTGCTGAGTGAAGAACAATGCAAAGCCATTACAGTGAATCATTATAGCATTGATTGTAGAAAAGACTGTTTGAGCCTGAGTACAGTGTAACCAAGTGATACGTGCTATTGTAGCCAATATCGTGTGTGCGAGTTCATGGTAATATTGGAGAATTTAAAGAAACAGCGCGCGCGAATCTAGAAAACAAGCAAAGCTTTCGCGCGGGAGCCAGGCAATCAGCTGATCTTGACACTTGATGAGGAGGGGAGTGTTGCCACCATAGTGATCGCATACTATCCGTGGGAACTTCCGGCCGCGTCGGGATCAGTTGACTTATTTGTTGTTGTTTGGTCTTTGTGACATCTTTCATACATTTTGAGTAAAGTACAAAACCATCTTTGTGTTTTTATCATTCCCTCCATTGATCTTGTGGCTATATTATACTGGTAAACATAGAGTGATAACAATAAGTACCTGCCTGATTCCTGATCTTTTGAGTGTGACCTTGCCAAGGCTTCCACTGAATACACCCGTCCACTGATGGTGTTACTGGCCACCTTAAACACCAGTTGGCGACCTTGTGTTTAACCGTAGAGCCCTATTGTTGGGGAGGGCACACGACAGTCGAGGGCACGAGTCGTATTCTCACTCTTTCTTAATAAGAGGCCGTTAAGATTGACTGGGAGACTCTCCTGGCGTGCAGTGGCGCCGTGAGGATCGAGTGAAGACCCGCAGGGCTACGGTGAGTTACCTTGAGCATAACTATTGCTCACCCCAGACTAGAGAGAAGAGACCTAAAAACCCCAACATTGGCGACCTCGCCAGGATCTCGATCGAAGTAAAGGTTGCAGTGGTGGTACTTGGCAGTGATGTTAGAGATCAGGCGCAGGTTAACACTCGTAGCACAAGATGGAGGATGATAAAGTAGCCAGGTTTATTGACTCTAGAGACGAACAGGTGCTGGAAGAGTGCACCAAGGCACAGTTACAGGCTATAGCGAATCATTTTGGAATAAAGCTGAAATCTGCCAGAGTTGGTGAAAGAAGACTAGAGATAATGGCTCAGCTCAAGGCTCGAGATGAAGCTTTGGGGGAGGAACGGCCCCAAACACCTGCCAGTGAGGGTGAACACTTGAGTATTGGTGGAAGCAGCAGGGAATCCAGCGGCAGCAGGCACAGCATAAAGCTGGAAATAATGAAGCTGCAGCTAGAAGCACAGCAGCGCAGAGAAGAGCGAGAAGCAGAAGCACAGCAGCGCAGAGAAGAGCGAGAAGCACAGCAGCGCAAAGAAGAGCGAGAAGCACAGCAGCGCAAAGAAGAGCGAGAAGCAGAAGCGCAGCTGAGGAGAGAAGAAGCACAGCAGCGCAAAGAAGAGCGAGAAGCAGAAGCGCAGCTGAGGAGAGAAGAAGCACAGCAGCGTAAAGAAGAACAAGAGCGAGAAGCACAGCTACGACGGGAAGAGCAAGAGCGAGAAGCACAGCTACGCAGGGAAGAACACGAGCGAGAAGTTAGGCTGAGACAAATGGAAATAGAAGCCAACCAGGAGGTAGAGCTGAAGCGAGCTGAACTGGGACTAGGTGCCCCTGCCCCGCCACAGGAAGACCGACGAGTGAGGGAACGAGACCTGCCGGTCTTTGTGCCTAGTGAAGCCGAAAGTTTCTTCGATCACTTTGAGAGAGTTGCTGCTATGAAGAGGTGGCCGAGGGCGGAGTGGGCGGAGTTGGTCCAAGGGAGGCTCACAGGTGAAGCTCGTGAAGCCTTCACTATGCTCGACTTCCAAGAATGCACTAACTACGATGCGGTAAAACGAGCTGTGCTCCGTTCCTTTAAACTCACGCCAGAGTGTTACAGAAAGAGGTTTAGAGAATGTACCCGGTTGCCAGGAAAATCGTATGCGGAGACGGCGAGGGACGTAGAAAGAAAGCTCCTTAAGTGGCTGGACTCTGAAGAAGCAAGGTCGGTCGAAGAGGTCAAGGAACTAATGGACATGGAAAAGTTTATGTCTGTGCTCTCTCCTGAGATCAGGATGAGGATAAAGGAGGCGGACATAAAGAACCTGAGGGCCGCAGCCGACCGGGCCGACATGTTAGAAGAAGCCCTACGCCCACGCCGAGAGGGACAGAACCGACCACCCGCATACGTCGGAAACGATAGGAGTTATAGAAGGACGGATGGGTGGAGGACAGGAGCGAGTTCTCCCAAGTCCCATTTCTCAAGTTGGAACACCCGAGGATCAAAAGGTGCTGTAGCGCCGATAGAGGAGAACCAAGCTGAGAACTCGGGAACTGTGACTGCAGGGAAAGAAACGACAAGTGAGGCGGGAAAGACACAGGGTGTGACGGTCTCTGGAGGCAGTGCTAAGACGAGCGGTGGTGGATGGTCTCCGCCGAGGGGCCGCTGCTACAACTGCGGAATAATCGGACACGTCGCGCGGGAATGCAGACGCCCTAAGCAGCGGGGACACGTTGCTTTAGTGATGTTCGAGGACCAGAGGGCCGAGGAAGTGCGGGATGAACCCGTGCTGAATGGGGAGAAGAAAGTTCACCCGTTCATGTGTCAAGGAACCGTAAGGATGGGGGTCGCAGACCCCATCCCAGTGAAGATGCTAAGAGACACCGGGGCTGACTTTACTGACTTTACTTACTTTACTGACTTGTAAGTGAAACCCTGTTCCCCGAGGGTTACAAGAATACCAGTGTGGGGGTGGCAAGTGTGACCACTGTGGGAGGCCCGGTGAGTGTGCCCCTACACCAGGTAACTTTGGATTCCGAATATGGCTGCCAGACCCTAGTGGTGGGAGTCTGTACATCAATGCCCAAGATGGAGGCACAGGTCATCTTGGGGAATGACGCGTGTGGAGGATATGTCCTCCCGCATCTCGTGAAGGGCGAAAAGTGCACAGAAATATACAAGAAGACAGGCGGAGAGTTGAACGTCTGTGGGGACGAGAAGGGAATCGCACCGGTGGCGATCCCAGTTTGTACTGTGACACCGAAACAACGCGAAGAACCAGGAGGTTGTGGATCTGATGGGGCTGAGGAGTCGACTGACAGCCTGGGAACAGATCACCTCTGCGTAGGACCCAGAGAACGAGCGGAGGGCGAAGGTAGCCCGAATGGTGAGTTGCAGGTGACACTCACTGGTTCTCTAGGGGTAAACCGCACTCGTCTCGGAGAGTTACAGCAGGAGGAGTTCCCCAAATTGGTTAGTAAGGCCGAAGGAGGACGTGTGGGTCCTGAGAAGGCTTACTTTCCATTTATATATATTATATATGCCATGCTATTCATGATGAAGGAACGATGGACGCCAGGAGCAACCGTGGGAACGGTGAATAAATATGTCCAGAAGTTCAAAGAACGTCTCACTAGAGCGAAGGGACTGGCTAGGAAACTCCTGAAGAAGGCGCAACGTAAGATGTCGGAGTGGTACGACAGGAGAGCTGCGCAGAGGGATTTTCAGGCCGGATCCAAAGTAATGGTTGTGCTGCCAGGTAAAGGTAGTGACCAGGTCGCGGTTCAAGAGACCATACCGAGTGCTGCGACGGTTGGGTCCAGTGTCGTACGAGATTGGGAAGCCGGATGGACCCCGAAAGAAACAGGTGTGTCCCGCAGATCGCCTGAAACCTTTCTTCACTGTGGAAGGAAGAGCCGACAAGCAGGACGGAGCGATGTCCCGAGAAACCCAGCGGAAGACGGGTCTGAGTGTACCGAGGGACCGAGAACTCCCGGAGGAGGAAAGTAAGTGGTCCAGGGCGGGCGGCACCAGTCTCCCCCGCACTGAGAGTCTGACAAGGATCAAGGTCAAGCACATCAAGGGGAAGGACGACGCAGTAGCGGACGCCCTATCCCGCATACACTAACCAGTCATGACTCTTATTTTAAGGGGAGGGGTATGTGACGGAGTTCCCCCCCTTATAATTCTCCCACGCCTGCAGTAAGAGTCATGTCTGCTTTTCCCAAGCGTTCTCTACGTTGCAGGCTACAATTTGATATATGGGAGAGAGTGAAGTGTTCTCGGAGAGCCGAGAAATTTGTGAAATAGTAATATTTTGGCCTGTGGTTTAGGCCCTTTAGGGAGCCAAGATGGCGCTGGCCTCTCTGATCTCCCGCCAAAACCGTGTGACGTCACTGGCACCGGATTGGTCACCGACAGCAATGTGGCACCGGGAGCCAATGAAAACTTCCCATAGCGAAAGTGACGTCACGAAGGAAGGGGGTCCAGCCCGCGCGCCGGGCTGGCGCCAGCAGTCAGACACGACACGTCATAGAGGTCGGACGTGCGACGGATGGTCCTGTCAGTTGGACAGTTGTACCTCGCTCCCGTGGATTTACGCGTCACCTGAAGTCCGCCAGTACTCTGAGAAGTCTTCCCTAGTTCATGTGTTGAACCAGAAGAGGGAATTGACGGTTATTTGAGCAACAAGTGCTCCAGTCAGGTACTGTGCCAGTAGCAGTGAAGCCGTGCAGTGACGTATGTTGACGTCTGTGGCAATTCACCAGTTCGTGACAGCGTAGTGGCTGACAGAGCCACTGGGTAGCTGAGGAAGAGAGGACTATTTGGGGAAACCGAACGACTGTAGCTGAGACGTAGGCGACAGCCGTTGCTGGGAGAAGACGACGGCCAGGAGACCGACTCCAACCTTCAAGAAGTCAAGAAGGAGGACGGACCTGCAGTGAGGAGGCACGGAGACGACGCGCTAAACGGTGGGACGACGAGAGGCTCTGGTAGGACACGACGACGTGTAGTGTGGGGGCGTTCCCGACACGAGGACCAGGAGCTACATCTCGACTCTCATCGGAGGATAGGGTGAAGTAGGTGATTCTAGTTCCCTCCCCATTCCCCTTTAGTTAGCTATGTTATTCGGCTATATTATCTAGCCTGAGGATTTTATATGTCGTGAGCAAGTCTCACCCATGTCACGGTAAAGCACCAGTGTGCTAGACAGTACTATCAAGAGTACTTGTAATATTCATGTTGATTATTGGTGTGTACAGGCACCAGGAACCAGTGATAAATTTACTGTGTTGTGTATATCTTTCTATAGATTTTGATATGAACATATAGTGGTGAATTATATATAATATTATGCCAGTATTTGGAGGTTAGGCTATGTGCTCAGAAACTATTTTCCATGTATTGATGATTGATTTACATACCATATATATGTCTATGTTCATTCAATGAATAATCATTTGTGAGTATAGTGAATTATTGCGTTATCGCCCACGAGAGAAAGTATTGAAAACTCCAGTGTTAATAGTTCTTAATATATTGCTGAGTGAAGAACAATGTAAAGCCATTACAGTGAATCATTATAGCATTGATTGTAGAAAAGACTGTTTGAGCCTGAGTACAGTGTAACCAAGTGATACGTGCTATTGTAGCCAATATCGTGTGTGCGAGTTCATGGTAATATTGGAGAATTTAAAGAAACAGCGCGCGCGAATCTAGAAAACAAGCAAAGCTTTCGCGCAGGAGCCAGGCAATCAGCTGATCTTGACACTTGATGAGGAGGGGAGTGTTGCCACCATAGTGATCGCATACTATCCGTGGGAACTTCCGGCCGCGTCGGGATCAGTTGACTTATTTGTTGTTGTTTGGTCTTTGTGACATCTTTCATACATTTTAAGTAAAGTACAAAACCATCTTTGTGTTTTTATCATTCCCTCCATTGATCTTGTGGCTATATTATACTGGTAAACATAGAGTGATAACAATAAGTACCTGCCTGATTCCTGATCTTTTGAGTGTGACCTTGCCAAGGCTTCCACTGAATACACCCGTCCACTGATGGTGTTACTGGCCACCTTAAACACCAGTTGGCGACCTTGTGTTTAACCGTAGAGCCCTATTGTTGGGGAGGGCACACGACAGTCGAGGGCACGAGTCGTATTCTCACTCTTTCTTAATAAGAGGCCGTTAAGATTGACTGGGAGACTCTCCTGGCGTGCAGTGGCGCCGTGAGGATCGAGTGAAGACCCGCAGGGCTACGGTGAGTTACCTTGAGCATAACTATTGCTCACCCCAGACTAGAGAGAAGAGACCTAAAAACCCCAACAATATATATATATATATATATATATATATATATATATATATATATATATATATATATAATGTCGTACCTAGTAGCCAGAACGCACTTCTCAGCCTACTATGCAAGGCCCGATTTGCCTAATAAGCCAAGTTTTCATGAATTATTTGTTTTTCGACTACCTAACCTACCTAACCTAACCTAACTTTTTTGGCTACCTAACTGAACCTAACCTATGAAGATAGGTTTGGTAGGGTTGGTTAGGTTCGGTCATATATCTACGTTAATTTTAACTCCAATAAAAAAAATTGACCTCATACATAATGAAATGGGTAGCTTTATCATTTCATAAGAAAAAAATTGGAGAAAATATATTAATTAAGGAAAACTTGGCCCTATAGGCAAATCGGGCCTTGCATAGAGTTCAAGACTTGTGATCCTGGGGTCCTGGGTTCGATCCCAGGCGCCGGCGACAAACAATGGGCAGAGTTTCTTTCACTCTATGCCCTTGTTACCTAGCAGAACAATAGGAACCTTGTTGTTAGTCAGCTGTCACGGGCTGCTTCCTGGGGGTGGAGGCCTGAACGAGGACCGGGCCGCGGGGACACTAAAGCCCCGAAATCATCTCAAGATAACCTCAAGATAACCAAGATCCTGTACGCCAGATTGCAGAGTGATTCTGGAAGTATGGGTTCGAGTCACTTCCAGGGTGTTAGTTTTCAATGGCATATATGCTTGGAGACCATTCAGGCTTGTTCGCATTTGAGTTCGTCACGTGTGACCCAAAGAATGAGGTGATTTGATAAAATACCATGCCCAAGATTACCAACCGAGTGCCGGCGGGGGGATGAAATAGCCTCGACTACCATCCTCTTTTGTCAGGTCGTTTAGGTCGAGTAGTTAAGGCATCCTGTACGCCAGATTGCAGAGTGCTCGTGACAGTATGGGTTCGAGTCACATTAGGGGTGTGAGTTTTCATTGGCCTATATTCCTGGAGACCGTTCAGGCTTGTTCACATTTGTGTACCTCACATGTGCCCCAAAGAATGAGGTGATTTGATAAAATACCATACCCAAGATTACCAACCGAGTGCTGGCAGGGGGATGGAAATAGCCTCGGCTATTATCCTCTTTTATCTGGTCGTGTTGGTCGAGTGGTTAAGGCATCCTGTACGCCAGATTGCAGAGTGCTCCTGGCAGTATGGGTTCGAGTCACTTCTGGGGTGTGAGTTTTCATTGGCCTATATTCCTAGAGACCGTTCAGGCTTGTTCACATTTGTGTACCTCACATGTGCCTCAAAGAATGAGGTGATTTGATAAAATACCATCTTCTTGAGGTTATCTTGAGATGATTTCGGGGCTTTTTAGTGTCCCTGCGGCCCGGTCCTCGACCAGGCCTCCATTTCCAGGAAGCAGCCCGTGACAGCTGACTAACACCCAGGTACCTATTTTACTGCTAGGTAACAGGGGCATAGGGTGAAAGAAACTCAGCCCATTGTTTCTTGCCGGCGCCTGGGATCGAACCCAGGACCACAGGATCACAAGTCCAGCGTGCTAAGTGCCGCTCGGCCGACCGACTCACTCGTCCCCAAAATTAGCAACCGAGTCCCGGCAGGGGGATGAAAATAGCCGCGGCTACCATCCTCTTTTGTCTGGTCGTGTTGGTCGAGTGGTTAAGGAATTCTGAACGCGAGATTGCAGAGTGCACCTGGCAGTATGGGTTCGAGTCACTTTTAGGGTGTGAGTTCTCAATGGCATATATGCTTGGAGACCGTTCAGGCTTTTTCATATGTGTTCGTCACGTGTGTCTCAAAGAATGAAGTGATTTGATAAAATACCAGGCCAAAGATTACCAACGAAGTGCCGGCGGGGAGATGGAAATAGCCTCGGCTACTATCTTCTTTTGTCTGGTCATGTTGGTCGAGTGGTAAAGGCATCCTGTACGCCAGATTGCAGAGTGCTCCTGGCAGTATGGGTTCGAGTCACTTCTGGGGGTGTTAATTTTCATTGGCATATATGCCTGGAGACCGTTCAGGCTTGTTCGCATTTGTGTTCCTCTTGTTTGACCCTAAGAATGAGGTGATTTGATAAAATACTATTCCCAAGATTACCAACCGAATGCTGGCGGGTGAATGGAAATAGCCTCGGCTGCCGTCCTCTTTTGTCTGGTCGTGTTGGTCGAACGGTTAAGGCATCCTGTACGCCAGTAGCAAGGTGCTCCTGGCAGTATGGGTTCTAGTCACTTCTGGGGTGTGAGTTTTCATTGACATATATTCCTGGAGACCGTTCAGGCTTGTTCGCATTTGTGTTCCTCACGTGTGCCCCAAAGAATTAGGTGATTTGATAAAATACCATGCCCAAAAATACCAACCGAGTGCCGGGGGATGGGGGGGGGGATGGAAAAAACCTCGGCTACCATCCTCTTTTGTCTGGTCGTGTTGGTTGAGTGGTTAAGGCATCCTGTACGCCAGATTGCAGATTGCTCCTGGCAGTATGGGTTTGAGTGTCACCTGGGGTCTGAGTTTTCATTGGCATATATGATTGGAGACCGTTCAGGCTTGTTCGCATTTTTGTTCCTCACATGTGACCCAAAGAATGAGGTGATTTGATAAAATACCATTCCCAAGATTACCTACCTAGTGCCGGCGGGGGGATGGAAACAGCCTCGGCTACATCCTCTTTTGTTTGGTCGTGTTGGTTGAGTGGTTAAGACAATTTGTACGCCAGATTGCAGAGTGCTTCTGGCAGTATGGGTTACAGTCACTTCTGGGGTGTGAGTTTTCATTGGCATATATTCCTGGAGACCGTTCAGGCTTGTTCACATTTGTGTACCTCACATGTGCCCCAAAGAATGAGGTGATTTGATATAATACCATGCCCAAAATTACCAACCGAGTGCCGGTGGGGGGGATGGAAATAGCCTCAGCTACTATCCTCTTTTGTCTGGTCGTGTAGGTCCAGTGGTTAAGGAATCCTGTACGCGAGATTGCAGAGTGCTCCTGGCTGTATGGGTTCGAGTCACTTCTAGGGTGTGAGCTTTCAATAACATATATTATTGGAGACCGTTCTGGCTTGTTCGCATTTGTTTTCTTCACGTGTATCCCAAAGAATGAGGTGATTTGATATAATACCATGCCCAAGATTACCAACCAAGTGTCGGCGAGGGGATGGAAATAGCCTCGGCTACCATCGTCTTTTGTCTGGTCGTGTAGGTCGAGTTGTTAAGGCATCCCTTACGCCAGATTGCAGAGTGCTCCTGGCAGTATGGGTTCGAGTCACTTCTGGGGCGTGAGTTTTCATTAGCATATATTCCTGGAGACCGTTCAGGCTTGTTCGCATTTGTGTTCCTCACATGTGCCTCAAAGAATGGAGTGATTTGATAAAATACCATGCCCAAAATTACCAACCGAGTGCCGAGGGGGGACGGGGGGTGGATGGAAATAGCTTCGGCTACCATCCTCTTTTGTCTTGTCGTGTTGGTTGAGTGGTTAAGGCATCTTGTACGCCAGATTGCAGAGTGCTCCTGGCAGTATGGGTTCGAGTCACTTCTGGAGTGTGAGTTTTCATTGGCATATATGAATGGAGACCGTTCAGGCTTGATCGCATTTCGGTTCGGTACGTGTGACCAAAAGAATGAGGTGATTGTATAAAATACCATTCTATAGATCAACCCGTTCTCGCAAATTCGTAATGTCAATATTGACTTAATAAATAAGTGCATAGGTGATATACTAAACATAATAGATACCCTTAAAAAGCTTCTTAGAAAACATCGACC
This sequence comes from Procambarus clarkii, assembly GCF_040958095.1. NCBI lineage: Eukaryota > Metazoa > Arthropoda > Malacostraca > Decapoda > Cambaridae > Procambarus > Procambarus clarkii. Next base: position 12,012,956 of record NC_091211.1, read on the forward strand.
TTACCTAACCTTGTTAGTATCTTAAGATAAGCATCTTATAGCTTCGTAATTACAATTGTTACTTAACCTATTATAGGTATAGGTTAAGCAATAATAATATAATAATAATAATAATATAATAAAAATAATAATAATAATAATAATTTTATTTAGGTAAGGTACATACATAAAGAGATTTTACAAAGTTTGTTGGCTTTATAGATAGAGCTAGTACATACAATGCCTAAAGCCACTATTACGCAAAGCGTTTCGGGCAGGAAAAACATTAATGACTAAAGCTTAAAACTAATGGGTAAAAAGAATAAGATGTGTTGAGTACAAATAAAAATAGAGGTAAAAGAGGGGGGAACATTGTTGAAAAAGCAGCACAAATACAATTACAAATTATTACAGAAAATTACATTCAAACAGCGTTGATTTGAAAAACAAAAAAAACAAAAAACATACATGGGTTGACAACAGAGGGGTAAGGTGAGTTACAGGGAATTTATTAGGTATAGCTTCGTTTTTAACTTAAACTGGTTGAGAGAGGTACAGTCTTTAACATGGTTGGGAAGGTCATTCCACATTCTGGGCCCCTTGATTTGTAGAGCATTTCTGGTTTGATTAAGTCGTACTCTAGGAATATCAAAACTGTATTTATTTCTGGTGTGGTGCTCATGGGTTCTGTTACAACCTTCTATGAAGCTTTTGAGATCAGGATTGGCATTATAGTTTAGCGTTTTATATATGTATAATACACATGAGAGAATGTGCAGTGACTTAATGTCTAACATATTCAGGGATTTGAGTAGGGGTACCGAGTGATGTCTGGGGCCAGAATTGGATATTGTCCTAATAGCAGCTTTGTGTTGAGTAATTAGAGGACGTAAGTGATTTTGGGTAGTAGAGCCCCAAGCACAAATACCATAGTTGAGATATGGATAGATAAGGGAGTAATAGAGAGTCACCAGGGCAGGGCGTGGTACATAATATCTGATCTTAGAAAGAATGCCCACAGTTTTTGCAACTTTTTTTGATATGTTTAGAATGTGTCCCTGGAAATTCAGCTTGTGGTCAATGAGAATGCCAAGGAATTTGCCATCTAATTTGTTACAAATTTGGGTATTGTTTATTTTGAGATTATTTGATTAGAGGATTTATTGCCAAACAGAATATAGAAAGTTTTGTCAATGTTAAGGGTGAGTTTGTTGGCAGTTAGCCACAGATGGACTTTATTAAGCTCAGTATTTACTGTGGCATTTAGAGCAAGGGGATCAGGACTGGAGTAAATGAAGGTTGTGTCGTCAGCAAATAGAATTGGTTTGAGGTGTTGGGAGGCATTTGGAAGGTCATTAATGTAGATGAGAAAGAGGAGAGGGCCAAGTATGCTGCCCTGGGGAACACCAATGTTGATGGGTAGGGTGGGAGAAATTGTATTATTCACAGAAACACATTGGAGCCTGTCAGTAAGGTAGGATTTGAGGTATTGTAGGGAGTGTCCTCTGACACCATAATGATGTAATTTAAGAAGAAGGTTTTGGTGGTTGACAGTATCGAAAGCTTTACGCAGGTCCACAAATAACCCAACAGGGAACTCATTTTTATCAAGAGCTGTATGAATCGAGTTAAGCATACTAATAAGTGCATCGTTAGTGCTTTTTTTGGGCCTGAAGCCATATTGGCAAGGGCTAAGTATATTGAGTTTGGCTAGATATGAGTAAAGCTGCTTATAGATTAGTTTTTCAAAATTTTTTGACAAGTTTGGCAGGATTGATATAGGTCTGTAGTTGTTAACATCTGTGAGATCACCACATTTGTGGACAGGCGTTACTCTCGTTTTTTTTTAGAATATCTGGAAAGGTTTGGAGTTCAAGTGACTTGTTGAAGAGCAAAGCAATAGAAGGGGCTAAAGATCTGGAGGCTTTTTTGTAGATTAAAGTTGGTATCTCCTCAAGGGCACCAGCCTTGATTTTAAGGGTAAGGATTATCTCATTGACGTCAATGGAATTAATAGGCTTTAGGTACAGAGACTGGGGATAGTTCCCTGTAAGATAGTCCTTAATGTCAGTACTGGAAGATGGAATATCATTAGCAAGGGATGAACCAATGGAAGAGAAGAACCTATTGAACTCAATAGCAGAATCAGAGGCTGAAAGCTGACCATCGTTATTAGACAGGAGAGTCGGTTTGTTATTTAAAGACTTCTTTGATCCCAATATTTGTGAATTTGTTCTCCATGTTTGTTTAATGTTGCTCTTTATTTGGGTAAATTTATCTTCGTAGTATTTAGTTTTGGCTCGTCTAATTATCTTAGATAGCAATAATGAGTAATTCTTTGAGAATTCTTTGGAGACAATTCCTAACCTATACTTCTTCTCAAGGGTCATGTTTTTTATTAATAGATTTAAGTATTCCCTTTGTAAGCCAGGGATTGTTAAGCCTTTTGGTTGTGACTTGTTTTGTAAGCATAGGACAGTGGGTATTATAAAGGCTAAGAGTTTTTTGAAGAAAAGATTGAACTGCTAGGTTGATGTCCTCTATGTTACCTAACTCGGACTCCCAGTTGACATTATCAGTAGCAGTTATAAAATTGTCTATAGCAGTTTCATTGTGTAGTCTAAAACGTATCTCTCTTGACTCAAGAGGTGGTTTGCTAATGTTAGTTAAGAGAAATGTGGGGTAATGGTCTGTAGTGCTATCGGTGATTATACCTGAAGTAAGCGGAGAGGTTATGTTTGTCCAGATGTGATCTAGAGTCGTGGCAGTGCTATCAGTGATTCTAGTAGGTCTAGTGATTAAGGGTATGAGGAAGCAGGAATTCATACAGTTGAGGAAGCTAACAGCAGTAGGGTGTTCTGGCTCGCAGAGGTCAATATTAAAGTCCCCTGCGATAATTAGGTGGTTTTTGTTCAGTCTGTTATCAAGTATTAGATTTCTAAGGTTTGAGTTGAATTTGGACACATCAGTGTTAGGAATTCTATAAACTGCACCCACAGACAGGATAGACTCGGCACCCTTGACTCTGAAGCTGGCGAAGATATACTCCCCATAGCAGTCTCTAGTTCTAATTTCTTTTAAGCATGTTAGTTCTTGGTGGTAGTAAAGAGTAGTGCCACCACCTCTCTGAAGTTGACGACAGTTGTGGATTGCTGAGTAGTTAGGCATGTTAAAGAGTTGAGTGGTATCCTCTTTCAACCATGTTTCAGTAAGTATAATAAAAGAGAATTTGTTGTCAATAGCTTCAATCAAGGCACTAACATCATCGAAGTGTTTACCTAGGGATCTAACGTTCAAATTGATTACAGAGATATTGTGATTATGAGTTAATACATTGTTTACATCATGTGCTGCAAAATATCTGCAATTTAGATCATTAAAGTGATTATTGTCATAGATAGTGGATAAGAGGTTAAGTTCTGGGTCTATACTTGACTGCATAAAAAAAGCTGATTGCAGGAAAAAAAAGAAAAAAAAAAAGAAAAAAATGTTCACAATACTGTACCAAACAAACACAAAAGGGGCTTACAGGGGTACAATGGAGTAAGGGAGTATGGCTAGGCTAGGAAACCTAGGTAATAAATGAGATTAGAGAAAAAAACATATAAACATGGACTATACAAAACACAAGATATAGATATACAAAACAAAAATATAAACAAGACTAAGCAATACAAAAAAAAATTGAGCAAAAATGATAAATGAGGTAGATTGCTTACAGGTACTCTCAGGTACACTGTAAGTAACAATAGACAGAGAATATATATCAATATAGAAAAGAATGTCACAATACAATAAGATAAGCAATTACATGAACAGATGAAAAACAAATCTGCTGTAAAATAGAAAGTAATTATAGCAAAACACAACAATATAATAATATAACAATACAATAAGAGCTTACAAAGTATTGAGTCTGCAAAATTAGAGAATAATTGTGGCAAGACACAACAATAAATGCAAGTAAACAAAGAATTGAAACAATTAGAGGTAGAATTAAGGTCACTAGATAGCCATGGAGGATACACAAGTTTGGTGGAGAGAACAAAAAATCAGTAGAGACTGTCAATATGAATATATAAAAAAAATTGACAAATGATAATTGTAAAGTAAAATAATCTTAAAGATAATAAATTTTATTAAGCTTAGTTTTAACTTATAATTAGTATGAACTTAATTAAAAGAACAAAAATGAGATCAGTAATTGATTTCAATAAATGACATAGATCAATACAAATAAATTTAAAATATAAATGGAATAGGGTAAGATTAGATTTAAGAGTAAAATTTTACAATGAAACTGAGGTAGATGCTTGCATAAGTGCATGGAGACTTGATGGATTATTTAGGAAATTATATGAATAAGAGAACATTAGGTAAATGGTAAGGCAGAGACAGCACCTTAGACAAAGTTAGATTAAGTTAGATCAAAGTTAGGTCAAAGTTAGATCTAATATAATATCTAAGTGAACAAATTATTTACAGTGTCTTAAGCCACCATATCCATTACCTAGTAAGCATTCATAGCTTACTAATACAGTTCTGTGTCAAAAACCACAGTACTTAATTTAACAGTGTCGAAGACACAATTATATCATACTCATAAATACCATTATATTCCTCAATTGTGGTAACATATATACAGACATTAAGTGTATTATCTAACATTATCTGTAATCCACTGATTTTCAGAGCTGCTCATTACAAAATACTCTTTAAAAAAGTGTTTTTAACACAATAAGAGCATTTCATTACAATATATCCATAATAAACTGTATCAATCCCTATTACAGGTAAAACCAGTAGGCATTCTACTGTATTTTATCAAATCCCTATTAGGGTAATAGAGCTTGTAATAATTTTGGCGAAAATAGTGCCATTTACTATTTTTAACCCCTTAACTACATTGCCTCCAAATATGACACCCCTGCAGTGCACAGGAAATAAATTCTCTGGATTTTTTTTTGTGTGTGTCAAAAACCCTTCCCTGAGTATGGGTATGTAAAAAAAATCGAATTTGTACTTACTTTGGCTGCTATGGGTCCGTAAGTTGGGGTGTGACGTCATCATTCCCCATTCGCCCGTGACGTACGCTCCTGGGGCTAGTAGGGCGCCCGGAGTGGGGCGCGCGAGTTGCCGCGAATATATTTTTGTTCATTTTTTGCGCACAGTTCCAAATACATTTTATTTGTTTTTACGTGCTAATCCTATGTATAATGAACACGTAAACTATATTATGGCAGTAAAACATCCGTACTGTCCGAAGACACTGTGTTACGTGCAAGACACTTGTATACACATATGTTGCACATATTTACCGTGTATCATACTAATTTATGTATATATACAATCTATTTACACACTATACACTGTCACACAGTATATATACATTCACCATCAACACACACAGAACTCCTCGAGTGTGAGCTGCCATACCCAGCCAGCCAGTCCTCCCTCTCTCCTCCAACATCGTACTCACCATCACCCCTCCCACCATTCACACCAATGTTTCGGGTTCATTTATGTATATTTACAACACATTTACACACTCTACACTGTCACTTGTAATCTTTATGAAATAATGCTGTGGTGCTGTGGCTAGCACTGTTAACATCGTGAACAGCATTGAATCACTGATATTTGAACATTGTTCCCAGTCATTATCACACTCAGGCTCTTCTATAATACTATCATGGCTAAATAATACAGATTATATATATATTTTGACATTATTAGGCAATGCTGTGGTCACACGCTGAACAGCAGTGCTGTGCGCTCATACTGCGTGCGCCGGCCTTGGTTTCTCACTCACTACTGAGGCTCCAACACCCGGGAATGTGGACCACGATTTTTTTTAAAGATAGCGTCTGTTTACAAGAGCCCTGAGGAAGCTGATGTGAACCCCATGTAGCCGCGGGAGTTTTGTATGGAACGTGAAAAATAAAAATACCCGGAGGCGCATTCCGCAAACCAGACGTGGGCCTGCAGACGCGTTGCGCAGTTTAAGGTTTAAACAATTATTACAAAATTTAGCGATTTGGTGCATTCGGATGACAAACCAAATTATTACTTTTAATAATTGAGCACCTGTTACATCCAGATTCCATGGGAGGAAAGGAAGAACGATCTTTGGAATCATTACCTAAGTACACAGGAAGGCTCATTTATCCAAATACATTAACATTATACATATTTTTATCGGAAAAGTAAAAATATCTCGGAAACTCCGAAACTTGGAAAAATCCAGATGACTTCTAATTCTTCACCTGCTACAGAAACAGGAAAGAAAAGGACACTTATAAAGTGTCTAAAAAATCACTTGACTCAACAGCTTGACAGATGTCAAGAGTTAGCTAATCAAGTATCTCTTGATTTAATCATCTTGAATAATAGAATTAAAACTTCAGTTAAAAAATTTGATCAAATCAAAAACCTTTCTAAGACTTATTTAGCAGAAAGAGCTAATGCGGATTTAACCCAAAGGGAACGTCAGGATATCAGAGCTGAAACAGCCATTTATGAAAATAAAATCCATCCTTTAATCAAACTTGCATTACCCAGCAGTAGCCCAACCGAATGTGAGCACCTCCACTCAGTTTGGTACCTCAACTATCCCACATGTAGCAGCCGAGCTCGCAAAGGTACAATTACCATGTTTTGAGGGCAAGGATGAAGAAAATTGTGATGCCTTTTGGAGATTGTTACGAACCCGGATCCAGCGTCCGAGCACGGAGCAGTGACGACCGCGCCATCTGTGGGTCAGCTCCCGAAACCCCCACCAAATGGACGACGACACCTGGTGAGGACAAGGTGTACTGGCTACGAGGGCCAGTTTCCAGTCCCGTTCAGCGCTCAACACAGCCGCTGCTGACCTCTGGTGAGGTGGTGCTCAGACAACAGCGCCATCTATGGAGTGGATACGCCGGGCGTTTGTGTCTGAGCCTGTAAGTGAGGTGTTTTAGTGTGTCCCAGTTATTGATGACGTGTCTGCTTACAGAGTCGACCTGGGACTGCTGTGATGGAAGTTGAGTCAGTCTACCCAAGGCATCCGTCCCCATACCTTGTGCTTTGCTGTAGCAGCTGTGAGTCGCCTCCCGGAAGAACACTGTGGTGTTACCCTGCCAGTGGAGTGGCAGTAGAAGGATTACCCGGGACCGACTGCTGGAGACGATTATCCACTGGGGTATTGAGGACAGGAGAGTGATTTGTGGTATCGCATGAGGCTCCTGACTAGGGCGTTACCCTAGTATCGCTCGTGGAGTGGCCTGACCAGCGTTGCTGATCCGGAACCTGCCAGCAGACCTGCTGGACTTGTGGTTGACGGCCTCCACGGCGGTGCCCCCAGTGGACCTGTGTTTTGGCTGACCTGTGGCCAGGGTAGACTCAGCTTCTCAAAGGATTCGTTGTGAGGCCACGAAAGCACCGAGGACTTAGCACCAAGAGCTTGGATCCAGAGTCTTCAGGAGAAGACGATTGTGTACAGTGTTAATACCCTTCCCCCTGTGTAATCTTATATTATTTATTTGGTGATGGTTTAATAATTATAATCTTAAGTTTTTGCCTTTATTTCCCTTCCCCTTTAAGTTACTTGCGTCACGGATCACATCCCTTGATAGCCACTACTGGCTTGGGGCCGGGTACAACTTCCTCTAACAACATCAGAGTAAGAACCCCGTTGCGTCCCGAGAGGGCCGTAACATAATTATGTTACGGCCCTCTCGGGACGCAACGGGGTTCTTACTCTGATGTTGTTAGAGGAAGTTGTATCCGGCCCCAAGCCAGTAGTGGCTATCAAGGGATGTGATCCGTGACGCAAGTAACTTAAAGGGGAAGGGAAATAAAGGCAAAAACTTAAGATTATAATTATTAAACCATCACCAAATAAATAATATAAGATTACACAGGGGGAAGGGTATTAACACTGTACACAATCGTCTTCTCCTGAAGACTCTGGATCCAAGCTCTTGGTGCTAAGTCCTCGGTGCTTTCGTGGCCTCACAACGAATCCTTTGAGAAGCTGAGTCTACCCTGGCCACAGGTCAGCCAAAACACAGGTCCACTGGGGGCACCGCCGTGGAGGCCGTCAACCACAAGTCCAGCAGGTCTGCTGGCAGGTTCCGGATCAGCAACGCTGGTCAGGCCACTCCACGAGCGATACTAGGGTAACGCCCTAGTCAGGAGCCTCGTGCGATACCACAAATCACTCTCCTGTCCTCAATACCCCAGTGGATAATCGTCTCCAGCAGTCGGTCCCGGGTAATCCTTCTACTGCCACTCCACTGGCAGGGTAACACCACAGTGTTCTTCCGGGAGGCGACTCACAGCTGCTACAGCAAAGCACAAGGTATGGGGACGGCTGCCTTGGGTAGACTGACTCAACTTCCATCACAGCAGTCCCAGGTCGACTCTGTAAGCAGACACGTCATCAATAACTGGGACACACTAAAACACCTCACTTACAGGCTCAGACACAAACGCCCGGCGTATCCACTCCATAGATGGCGCTGTTGTCTGAGCACCACCTCACCAGAGGTCAGCAGCGGCTGTGTTGAGCGCTGAACGGGACTGGAAACTGGCCCTCGTAGCCAGTACACCTTGTCCTCACCAGGTGTCGTCGTCCATTTGGTGGGGGTTTTGGGAGCTGACCCACAGATGGCGCGGTCGTCACTGCTCCGTGCTCGGACGCTGGATCCGGGTTCGTAACAGAGATCCTTTGATTATTTAATACACTCAAATGCTTCTCTCACCAAGGCTATTAAATTGTTATATTTACAAAGCCAAGTAAGAGGAAAGGCATTGCAGATCATTGCTAATTTGTCATGCACAGATAAAGATAATGATCAAGCCATACAATTGTTACACGATAAGTACAGTGGATACTAATCAAGAAACTTGAAGGCCTACTGGCCACTTCTATCAGTTGAATGACAGTCATCACATAGCTAAACAGCAAATCATTAATTTTAATCTACAGTCTACAGGCCATTTAAACCAGGTGATAGATAAATGTCATCATCACTTGGCTACAATAGTCTACTACTGGGGATTATGACCAGTCTTAATCTCACATTTAAAATCTGAATGGCTAAACAGCCCCTCATCACTAATTTACAATCTTAACCCTTTAAATGTGCAACGCACCTGCAGGCCCACGTCTGGGGTGCGCTACGCCCCTCCGGGTATTTGTATTTTTCACGTTCCATTCAAAACTCTTGCGGCTACATGGGGTTCACATCAGCTTCCTCAGGGTTCTTGTAAACAGACGCCATCATTAATAAAATTCGTGGTCCAGATTCCCGGGTGTGAGAGGCTCAGTACTTAGTGAGCAACCAAGGCTGGCGCACGCAGCATGAGCTCACAGCACTGCTGTTCAGCTTGTGACCACAGCATCGCCTAATAATGTCAAAAAATATATATAACGTGCATTATTTTGCCATGATATTATTACAGAAGAGCCTGAATGTGATAATGACTGTGAACAATGTTCAAATATTAGTGATTCAGTGCGGTTCACGATGTTCACAGCACTAGCCACAGCACCACAACATTATTTTGTCCATCTAGGAATCTTCTAACGACTTCTTAGGTTCCTTTACAAAATAAACTTGTGGTCAATTATGTATTTATAGGATTTAGTGACCAGTATTGTGATAACAACAGGATTGTGGTGATAATAAGCACTGTGCGTAGTATTGTGGGAGGATGAATTGTGGTGAGGGAGCGAGGGGGAGAACCGAGGTAGCATCACTGTGTGGCAGCCACTCTTGTTTTGCTCATCATACTAGCTTAGTGGTTTGCTATGGTGAAGACATTTGTATATGGGGTATATACAATGTGTGTATATAGTGTAGTAACAGCAACAGGAGTATGTTGGAAGGAGCTATTTTGGTGAGGGAGGTGATGTAATCGTAGCGTTGTCTGCTGGCTGCTGTGTGATTTCTCATGCAGTGTATGGTGGCCACTGTAAAGTTTGGACACAATAGCAGCTTTTTTGTATAGTTCTGGTGAATAAAACATGTAGATAGGTATATATAACATTTGTAAATAGTGTAATACAAACAATAACAGGATGGTGGGAGGAGCAATGTTGGCAAGTAAGATGTTGGAGGAGTGAGGGAGAGACTGGATGTTGGAAGAGTGAGGGTGTGGCAGCTGACACTCGCAGAGTTCTGAATGTGTTGATGGTGAATGTGTATAGTGTGTGATAGTGTATAGTGTGTAAATAGACTGTATATATACATAAATTAGCATGATATAATAGAAATATGTGCCGGATATGTGTGCCGGATGTGACGAAGCAAAATACTTCGTCACGTCCTGAATAATGTAAATGCACAGTATTTCAGATACAATTCATCCTTTAAGGAAATTCTTGGAGGAGTACAAGTGTTACATGTTTGTATGACCTACTTGCATGTAATTACATACCTACAAGTGTTACATACTTGTAACAATATCATATCACAAGAAAAAATCGCTAAAAGTGTATCTACGGACAATAACAAAAATGTCCACACTGGCAATCAGAAATCAAGGCAACAAAACTCATCATCTGCAAAGTGTAAACAGAGTAATGATGGCTCATATTCTATATCACCCACAGTTAATTTAACTGAAGGAAATCAAGCTCCCAAGGCAGATAAAGCAAAAGTAGCTATAAGTGGCCCAAGATGTTTATTCTGTCAGGAAGCACATACCTATCAATGCACAGCCTATGCAATTTCAGACTGTGCCAACAGAATCAATAATAAATCTATATCACAGGCAAAGGCGAAAGAAGATAATTCTTCACCAGCTGTACAATTCTGTAAGGTACAGAGTGATGTTAATGCCTTAGCAGCAAAAACAATTACTACAGATACATTACCTACTGCACAGCTGGAACTAATCAATCAAGGAGTTATCATTCAAACAAGAGTACAAGATCTTGAACCTTCAACTCTTGAAAAATCACACCATACAGAAACTGTAATTGTGGCTTGACTAGGCAAAGAACAGTCACCACTTAATATCCCCAAACATGATTGATGACGGATTGGAATCTGTGCATAAATTGTGGGAACTTGATGCAATAGGAATAATTTCTGAACAACCAAGTCCTGATTATGTCTGTATGTACAATCAGTACTTAGATACTGTACTGATAGACAGATAGATAGATGATAGACAGTACTGGGTTAGGCTATCTTGGAAAATCAACCATAAAACTTTACCTACCAACTATCATATGGCTTACAGTCAATTTAAATCTCAATTAGCAAAACTAAGGAAAAGGCCTGAGCATTTAATACTCTACCATGAGATTATTGCTCAACAGCTACAGAATAAATTCATCGAAGTCGTGAATCATGACAATAAAAAAAGGCCATTTTTTACCACACATGGCGGTAATCAGAGAATCAAAAACAACTCCTTTATGGGTAGATTTTAATTGTAACTCTAAATCTGGACCCCAAGGAACCAGTTTAAATGATTGTTTGCAAACAGGTCCAAGTCTAACTCAGAAATAGTATGACATACTGCTGAAGTTTAGACTTAACAAATATGCGTTTTCAGCAGATATAAGCAAGGTCTTTCTAAGACTTGGCTTGCAGGAAGAGGATAGGGACTTCACTAAGTTTCTATAGGTAGAGAACCAGAAGATTTCAATAGTCCTATTGTGATGTACAGATTCTCCTCTGTACTCTTCGGTGCTATGTCTAGCCCATTTTTGCTGCAAGCAACTCTAGATACTCATCTGAAGAAATCATCAAGTCCTTATAAGGCTGAAATCAGTCAAAATCTATATGTAAATATTTTTCAAGCGACAGTTAACAGTTAACTGAACTGTTACAAATATATCAAGAGGCCAACAAGGAGCTACAAGGTGCCAACATGGCACTACAATCATGGGTCTCTAATAATGCAACATTGAATAATCAAATAGCAAGAGATTACCCTGAATATCACGTACCAGGCTCACAAAAGGTGTTAGGTATGGAATGGGATCTAATCTCAGACACAATATCAATCAAATCAGTACCAGTAAATTATTGCATTGCTACAAAAAAGGGATTTGCTTTCACATGTTAGAAAAGTATTCGACCCCACTTGCCCTACTAAATCCTTTAACCCTTGTATGGCGCTGGGCTATTTAGCATTTGTCACCCACAGGCGCATACCAAAAAAAAAAAATTTTTTTTTTCTTCTAAACCTGTTAATTTGTGTTCACTGATCATGGGAAAATAATAAAAAAATTGTAAGAGGCATATATTGCCCGCAATAGGGTGGGGAATTCTGGCAAAAAACAGGCGCTGACTCAGCGTGCGTCCCAGACAGTCTGTTGCTCGCCAGCTGTCAGGCAGGAGTGGCCATAAAGAGATAATTACCTAATTATTTCAATGTCTCTGATTGATTTTTCTTATTTTTTTTTTGCTGTAATATTATTCAATATGTGTAGTGTGATATATTTATATAATAAAACGAGTGAATCATCACTGTACTCAAAAATATGGTGTGCATATTGTTGATTCAATTATTATGTTTATCAAACAGTGAACAAATAATTTGTCGGTTATTACACTATATACACAGGTTAACTAAGTTTCTGCATGTTTTGTTCACCATAACAAACCACTAAGTTGCTATTATGAGTCAAAAAGTAACGAGGAGTGACCACCACACACCAGCCAGCCACTCGCTGCCACTCACTCCCTCAACACCTCACTCGCCCACATTCGCAGACTCATCTGCCAAAGCTTTTGGAGCTTGTGCTTACTTAGTGACTTCCTATCAATCATATCTAATCACCTCTAAGCCTAGAGTCACTCCATTTAAAAAGAGGAATTTGCCCCAGATGGAACTAACTGCATTGCTAACTGGCACACGCTTAGCAGTGCATATCAAACAAGTCTTTGTCACTTCAAAGATGTTATTATATGGTCTGAAAATGAAGCTGTCTTACTATGGGTACGAAATGACAACTGTTCGACACCGTATGTAAGAAATCGCGTCTCAGAAATTAAAGAAATTTCTGCAGGCTTTCAATGGTTGCATGTACCAACAAAAGATACTCCAGGTGATCTCTTATCAAGAGGTATGGCGTTTAAACAGTTGGCAAAGTCAGATATTTGGTTTCATGCCCCTCAATGATTAATGAGTGATAGTTGGCCAGAACAAAAGTCACACGTCATCACGACACAAATCATAACTACCACCAGGCAGCAAGCTCAAATATCAGTCTTGGATTGTACTCGTTACTCCTCGCTCATCAAATTAATCAATGTAACACAGAATGTGTTTCATTATCTCAGGAAAAGAGGTATAATTTTTTTTTTTCCAGATGCACTTATCTTTTGGGTAAGACAACCCCAGAGAGAAACTTATGGGAATAACTATGAAAATCTTCCGCATAAGTTAAAACACAATCTCGGTCTGTGGATAGACCTAGAAAATCACATTCTGCATTGTGGAGGGAGACTTAAACACGCAGATATCAATCTAGATACTGTGCATCCATGACTTTTACCAAAAAATCATTGGATCACAAGGTTGATTGTGTTACATACACATCAACAAATCATCAAACATGGAGGAGTGTTAGACACACTCACACATCTTAGACAGCAGTTTTGGATTCCTTAGGGAAGACAGTCAGTCAAATCAATCTTGAAAAATTGCATATGCCAAAGGTACGATGCAAGACCTTGCTCTTATCCAGGGCAACCACCCCTACCAAAAGAACGAGTGGTCCATCTACATCCTTTCCAGACGACAGGAGTAGATTAAACAGGAACAATATATCTAACAGGGACTGCAGATAAACAACTTATCAAGGCATACATCTGTCTGATCACCTGTGCCACCACCAGAGCAGTACATCTAGAGGTAACCCCGATATGACTACTCAATCATTTATTCAAGCTTTCAGCAGATTTGCAGCATGCTGATCATGCCCTAAGCCGATGATTTCAGACAATGGAGCAAACTTGGTAGCTGGAGAAGCATGTATACAGGAAATCTGTTCCTATCCAGAGCCGGTGGCTGAGTGGACAGAGCATTTGATGCATGATCCTGTGGTCCCGAGTTCGATCCCGGGCGCCGGTGAGAAACAATAGGCAGTGTTTCTTTCACCCTGATGCCCCTGTTACCTAGCAGTAAATAGGTACCTGGGAGTTAGTCAGCTGTCACGGGCTGCTTTCTGGGGGTGGAGGCCTGTCCCCGAGGCCTGGTCCTTGACCAGGCCTCGGGGACAGTAAGCCCCAAAATCATCTCATAACCTCAAGATAAGATCCTGCAGTTACTTCCACACTGGAACAGTGTCACTGCAGATGGAAATTTATCCCTCTGAGAGCCCCATGGCACGAAGGATTTTATGAACGGTTAATAGGAACTGCCAAAAGATCCTTGAGAAAATCTCTACACCATCAGGCAATCAATCTTCAAGAACTCCAGACAGTAATCACGGAAATAGAATCAAGGGTGAATAACCGGCCGTTGAAATACTTGTCTGATGATCCTACTCAACTTGAGACATTAAGTCCTGCCCACCTAATGTATGGAAGACTTCTGACTCCAGCACCATCTCTAGTGGATGATGAGATCAGAGATCCTTCATATGTGGGTCAGAGCGAGTTGGTTCAGGGGTATAAGGATCTGTCCGGCATAATCGAAAAATGGTCTCACATAATATATCTGTAAAAATGTCTCACGTAATATATCTAATCTCCAACCTGGCGATATTGTCTTTGTAGACAGTGATGGCCCTAGGGCTGACTGACCATTGGGTAAAGTTGTCTCAGTCCATCCAGATAGTCAGGGGATTTTGAGAATAGTCAAAATCCTGTCTATAGGAACAACCTCCCTGAAGACATTGGACAAACTCATCCACATGGAATCAGTGAGTGCCAGCTACAGTTAGATACTGGGAGACCCCAAGACCCTCTAACTCCACTTGACCCACAGACTCCTAACAGGCACACTCGTCCCCAATGGACAGCCACACAAAAGTGCAAGCAAAATTTGCACTTGTATTATCAATCCGATGGAGAGTAAATGAATACATATAGTTACTATTGTCCTTAGTATTGGACTCTGTGGTAGTTCTCTCCCTCTGGAAGATGTTGGAAATTTTTACCCCCTATATCTATATTATTATCTAAGAAATTTATTATTTCTATATCATATCCAAATCATAACAAAATCATATGAAAATCATATCAGAATCACTACAGATTCATTATACATCTGGATCCTACAAGACAATGCCACCTATGATCACATACGACCATAGGGCCTCTTGGTTGCCTACGTGACTTTGTGCATGATTTCTCAAGGATTCAGAAGCTTCTAGAAACATTTCTTAATTAAAAAACTATTGGAACAATTGAATAGATTTCGGGTAGGGATTAAATTACATCCTTAATAAGAATCAATAGTGCTAGCAAGTACTACTTGTAATCTTTAAATCCTATATCTAATTATATTATAATCACATCTTATCTCAATCATATGTCTAGACAGTAAAAATAATCAATCAATGTTCATTGAAGGCTACCTTCCCAAGAAAGAAGAGAGGAGCCAACTCAGGAGTAAGCGACCTAAGACCTACGGGCGCTCGAGGGCAGAACGCTTGTGTTTACAAACAATGAACATGTGTGATGGTGCTTAGCGAACATTAATTAGCTTAGGACACCTTATTCAATTATCTTTATCACCAGTGATTACTCTCTAGAACTGGAGGAGTACCGGAACAATATATCTACAAGGAAAAATTCGTAGAACATTTCTATATAAGAGTGTAGAGTGGAGCACACAAAGTGACACCGTCTCCACCTCTACCATCATCACCTATCATCCTACTGCTAGGAATCACAAACGCAATTAAGGACATAATCCCGTAGCAATGCTACCAGAACAATCTACAGGAAAGCTGTGGTATAAAATATCGTGCCTAAACTTGACAAGAGAGTTATCTGGTCTGGCACACTTGTTAGACAGGCACCCGGCATTCAGAGAAGTATATTGAATGTTATTTGGTGTATTAATTGGCCAATTGTATGCTTGTATAACTTTAATATATCCAGTTATACCTCACCCTGTAACTGACAGTCTGTCTGTCAGTTACAGGGTGAGGCCACGCCTCATATTTCAGTAAGTGTAGTAATAGTGTTGCAACTGAATCTTTTCCAGGACCCTGGACACTCGTGAGATTCACCTCATCATAAGTGTCCCTGGTCTGGGAAGAGTTTCAGTCAGGTTGACTGAATCTATATAAATTGAATATATCTACTTGAACATACTAGTACTTTATACTTGAACATATAGATTAAGTTAACTATTGCTTGCTTAGTTATCTTTAATTTATAATATGGTTTAACCTATTGAATATAATATTTAGTACTTAGTTAACTAGTATTTAGACCACATTTAAGGTCATTTAATATCATACTTCTACAATTTAAATTGTTGTGTTCATTGGTATAATATATTGGCTGTTAATAGTTATGGTGCTAGGCTGGACTGTGTACATATTTAAATCCCTGATTTAAACAGAACCAGTGTTCAGTCATAGAACTGAATTTATTAAAATCTTATCCTTGTATTAAAAATACAAGCTGATGTGAGATAATTGCCTGCAGGTGGATTGTGGATCTTCAATCAACCTCTTCATTCACCCCCACTTGCCCCTTACATCCCACAGTCTGTCATTAGGAAAAGAGGGGGTAGTATTTGCGACTCTAGCTAGAGATGACCAGACCACACACTAGAAATTGAAGAGACGACGACGTTTCTACGACCTTTATCTACAAATCATTCTCTCGCCTTGGTTATCCTTTGCATTTCATCAACTGTGCCCACTCTCAAGCTAAACGAAATTTCTTTCATCCTAAACCTGCTTCCAACACTAGTAGCACTGTACTATGCCTTCCCTTCATATCTGAACTCAAAACTTTTACCAATACCTTTCGTCCTCTTGACATTAAACTCGCCTTTCGACAAACTAACACACTTCGTAGCAATCTAGTTCACACTGCTCCTCCTGCTTCTAATGCTGCTGGTGTCTACTCTATTTCCTGTTCATCTTGTCCTCTCCAATACTTTGGCGAAACTGGCCGTACACTGAATGACAGACTTAAAGAACACAAGAGAAGTGTTATGTCTGCAGACACTAACAATGCTCTCTTCTGCCATGTGAGGGATTCTAATCATCCCATTGATTGGTCTTCCTCCAAAATAATCTTTCCTGCCTCTACTCTACACAGACGCCGTCTTGTAGAATCGGCTCTTATTAACAATGTACCCAACATGAACTTGAGTCCTGGCTTTGTTGCTGTGGACTCTTCCCTTTCACAGTATATACTCAAATGCTCTAATCTTTCTAACAAACGTGACTTAACATAAGCTTTCCCCCTTCCATTTCTTTCTTTCTCTTTCCCTTTCTTTCTCTCTTCTCCCTTTTTCTGTTCATTGTCTTCTACGCTCCCTTGCTATCCTCTTCTTATTCCTATTACCATCTCCTTCGGTGGTTATAATAGGAGCTGCCTCGTATGGGCCAATAGGCCTGCTGCAGTTCTCATTACTACTATCCCCTACACCTGACTTTCCTCCTCAGCTCTCTCTTGCCTATTTAATTCTTGTCCCTACCTGTCCTCATCACAATCGACTTGAGAATGATCCAGGACGGACCGAAACGTCGTCGTCTCTTCAATTTCTAGTGTGTGGTCTGGTCATCATACTTCAGCCACGTTATTGTGACTCATCGCCTGCATCTAGCTAGAGACTTTAGTTAAATTAACTTTGCATACAGTAATTTTTTAATTTTTAGTACAGTACAAGTCCCTAGTAGTTCTCCTCTCATATCAGTCCCGGCAGTTTTCCCCACAAAGAATGCTAAAGCAACTTACCAGAGGTTAATGAATTTGCTGTTGCCGGATATTCCCTATTGCCGTGCTTATTTAGATGACATTGTTTGTTCAGTGATTCCTAGCAAAGCCATTTACAGGAGTTTAAAGTTGTTGCTTGCTAAGTTGCAGGTGGCCAATCTTACTGTTAACCCTCAGAAATGTAACTTTTCCAGGGGTACAATTGTCTATCTAGGGCACGAGGTTGGTCAAGGTAGGGTGATGCCTTGACAAGATAAAATTATTATAATTGTCAATTATCCTCTCTTGACTAACAAGAAACAGGTTCAGCGATTTTTAGGGATAAGTGCCCACTACCGTAGGTACTGTAAAAACATTTCTATTATAGCTTCACCTCTGACTGATTTGTTGCAGCATAGAAGTAAATTTAAGTAAATACCCAGTGTCATGAAATCTTTGATGGTTTAAAAATTATCATATCTTCATACCCAGTCCTCGTTAGTCGTGAGTTTGATAAGCCTTTTGTAAAGTATATAGATGCTTCTGATTTGGGTGCAGGTGCTTTCCTACTCCAGGTTGGAGGTGATAATGTTGAGCATCCTGTATCGTATTTTTCAAGAAAGTTCACTAGTACAGAGAAGAATTAATCTGTTGTTGAAAAGGAAGTTTATGGTCTTGTTTTGGCATGTAAGACGTTTGAGGTATAACTCCACAGGAATAAAGTTGATGTATACGTTGATCATAATCCTTTAATATTCATTGACAGAATGAAAATTCATTATCAGAAAATTTCGAGGTGGTCATTGTACTTGCGGGAATTTAATCTCCACATACATCATATTCCTGTCAAATTAAATGTTCTGGCTGATGCCTTGTCCAGGTGTTTTCCTGAAAAAACCTTGAGTTTGAGAAACCACCCTAAAACTTCCTGATTGATATTGATTATATATTGACTGTAATTACTTGTTATTGCATATATACTTGTAATTTATTTAAACTTGAAGATATTGTATATAAATTATATACTGTAGTATTGATGCTGTAGTTTGTGCTTGCAGTGAATAATGTGTGGCTCATGTAAGTAGTTTATGGTGAATCTATATAAATAAAAATGTATATGTCGTTTGTTCAAAATCGCTAATCTCCGAAAGTTCTTCACCGATTGCTTTGAAATTTTCACACAACGTTCCATTCGCATCCGAGCAGGATTTTATATTCATATTATATAAATATCACGTCTATGATGGGATAAAAAACATGTTTTTTTTTAAACTGTGTTTATCATGTGTTTTTCAAGTGAGGGAAATCTTTGAAACCTCTTTACCGATTGCTTTGAAATTTTGACACAACGTTGCATTCAAATAAGCGCATGTTTTTACCTACTATATACATGCCTCACCTGTGACAGGAAAAAAACATGCTTTTTTGAAAAACAGCGCCATTTGTTGGACGTAAGAGCAACACACACCCTATAATCTCCGAAAGTTCTTCACCAGTTGCTTTGAAATTTTGACACAACGTTCCATTCAAATATGTGCCTATTTTTATATACCTACTATATAGATGCCACACCTGTGACAGGTAAAAATAAGTTCTTTTAAAAAAAAATAGCACCATCTGTTGCATGTAAAAGCAACACACGCTATGCTAATTATGTTCCGAATCCATTTCAATGTTTGCGATTGCATTGATAAATTGAATTTTCATAGATTAAGATTTATTTCTCATTTTGATTTAATTATTTTGTGTGACATTGCCTTGGAATCGAGCTGTGTTGTTTACCATACCGTTCATTTTGTGGGTATAGATTATTTTTTAATTTTTCATTGTTTTTCATTTCGTTTTTGTAACTTCTTATTTTGCAGTGATAGGAACATCAGATCATTTGGGAATGCAAAGTATGAGGGAGTGGGGAATGATGGGTAGGATGAGGGGACGGGAGTGGGGGATGGTGGGGAGGATGAGAGGACAGGGGGGAATGGGTAATTGTGGGGAGGACGAGGGGACGAGGGAGATGGGGATGGTGGGGACGAGGGGACTGGGGAATGGAAAATGGTGGGGAGGACAAGAGGACAGGGGAGTGGGGAATGGTGTGAAGGAAGAGGGGACAGGGGAGGGCGGAATGGTAGGGAGGACGAGGGGACAGGAGAGTGGGAGGTAGTGGGGAGGATGAGGGGATGGTGGAGTGGGGAATGGTTGGGAGGATGAGGGGATGGGGGAGTGAGGAATGGTTTGGAGGACGAAGGGAAGGGGGAGGAGTGAATGGTGGAGGATGTTATGATCCCAGGCAGCCGAAAAACGAGTCTCCCCTTTGAGAATTATTCTATCAAGCCTGACCTGACTAGAAGGGTCTAAGAAATATAGAGGTGAAGATACAGATGTAAAATAGTTGGTTGGATTTGATAAACAATTTGAGATTATGGGCAGTGAATAAGAAATTAGATAAATGACTGGTTAGGAGATGTGGATAATTTGCTGGAGGTGTGAGGCTCGCTTAGAGAGGAGCTTAAATCAATTGAGTACCAGCCATCATGAGGGGAAGCTGCGCTCAGTGTGAGCTCCTGTCAGAGAGGGACCCCTAGTGATATATCTCCAAGAGAAGGGAAGTGTGTAGACGTTCCAGCTGTGGAATCGAGCTGGGAACGTTTGGTCTCAAGTCCTGGACGGCGAGGAGAGTTTATTAAGCCGCCCTGAGACATTATCGTGGGCCGTGGGAGCGCCCTGATCAGACTCAGTCTGAGGGGAGAGTGCCCTCGACTACACAATCTGTAAGAACGATTTAAGCCAGTTTATAGTGATTACTTGTAGTTGGTCGTGTGCCCAGCGACAGTAGCGAATGTTTATGGATAAGTTAGACATGATTTGGTAAGGCAGGAAGCCAAAATAAGAGGACGGAGATGAGAGAGACAGTTGGAGGGACAAGCAGCACGTCCTCTCCTGTCGACCGCCTGAAGCCAACTGACTGGTGGCGGAGGACCCTCCCAGAGTGAGTAGGAAAGCCGGGCAAGGCGGAGCATGGACCAGCTCAAATGGGGAAGTCCACTCTCACAGCATGTAGAGAGCAGATAGATGTTGGATGCAAACATATTGTGTGGATTATTTCGTCTATGTGTTTATAAGGAAACATTTTTTATTGGCGTGTCAATGGGTTGCAGGTTTGTCAGGTGAAGGAGTTACTGAGAACTTCGAAGCCAGCACAGAGGGAGTAGCTGATGAGACTCCAAGGTAGTGGAGGAGAGGACCTCGAGCTGTGAGGAGAAGCAGTGAAGAGGAGTGTCACGTGCTTCTGTAGAAGTGGTGAAGCACAATAGTTGATCAAGGAAGACTTCATGGTGTAGCAGCCAGGAGAGCTGTGGAGGACCCTAGTACAAGTAGTGAAGCACAATAGTTGCTCAAGGAAAACTTCAGGGTGTAGCAACCTGGAGGAGCTGTGGAGGATCCTGGGAGATAAACCCGGAAGAACCTAGAGATGTCAGGGAAGTGAACTTCCAGATGTGGAAGGGAAGTTCTGGTTGATTACCTGTAGGGAGTTGGTAGAGTGTTTAGTTGTCATTAGCGTGCAAGACGCAGTGAAAGGTGAGTGATTGTTTGCCATTTTTGTGCCAAGGAATACTTATACTGAAGTGTAGAGTTACGGTCGTAGGCCGGATTACCTGCAGAGACATACATATGTGTTCTAGGACTGATAAGGTGATCGATTCATTGTTGTATATCAAGGAACATTCATAATAATATTTATGTTATTGCATTCATATGCTGATTTTCCTTGCACATGTTTACAGATATATATTCTCTTGCTGATAGCGCAACATTGTGTTATAAGACTTGACCTACTTGAGGCGGTTGGTAGTATTAGGTGGTGAATCAGGAGATAGGATACCACTTGATAAGCAGATAATAGAGTTCTGATGGTATTGGAGTGCAACCTGACTGAAATAGTATAGAGTGTAGTATTCATTACTATTATTATATGTATGTATGTATTGTGTATGTGCTTTGTCTAGTAAATGTATTCAAATTTGCTGGTGTTTGCTCTTGTCCAAGTGAGGCTTCCCAGGAAGTAGGAAAGAAGGGGAGAGAGAGAAAGAACCAAGAACCACAACTGTAGACAGGGCAGAACGGAATAATAATTAGCCACAAGGGATCGAGGAGATCATATCACGTAAGGAGAGAGTGGGGAGTCACGGCGGCTCGAGTGGGTGTGTGCACGTGACAACGAGGCTAAGTTTTGGAGCCGCATCCCCTAAACGTGTGACGTTGAGCCCCTCTCCAAGAGCCAGAAGCGCCCAGGGTGATCTCATGGTAAAGTATAAGCACTCTACCGAGTTGTGGGTTGGGTTGTCCAGAAAGAAGGATCAACAACACGACAACACCCAACCCACATTATAATAGGGGAGGACTAGGGGACAGGGGAAAGGTTGCTGTGGCTCAGCAATGCACATGCATTGCTGAGCCACAGCAACGCGTGGCCGGGTACAACTAGTATATATATAACTCATGATATTATTTTGTGGTCCATGTCAATAAGAATGTGTACACTGTGTCCCACATTGTACCGATTTCTTGCGATGGATTAGTATGAATCAGTCTAACCGTCTCATACACAATATTAATACTTAGTACTAGGATTTCTACAATAATGGTCCTGAACACAGGAGTTACATCATAATGATCCTGAACAACAGGAGTTACCTGATTGAGATTACGGACACAGCCAAAGCCCAATTTACCTAAATTTATCCCAATTTGAGCCAATTCCACTAAATTTACCCCATTTCAAAACAAACCAAAGTTTACTATAACTAAATGTAACTAATTTAGTTATAGTAACCCATCCCAATCTAACCTTCTTTACCTGGGTTAATGGAAATGTTTTACTAAGAGGCAATTTCTATACATCAGTTCCACCAAAACTAGATTTAACTGTTAGATCTGTTGCCATCTTCCACCAACATTCGATCTTTTCTTCACATACCCCATTCTCAGTGTCCATTTCACTCTACTAGTGCTATGTCCATCCAGTTATTTCTAATATCCAGATGTGTTTTTCTAGCATCAGACCTACCTAACAAAACCTATCCTTCCTTTATCTATGCAAACACAACAATAGCTAAATTCAACCAAATTATCCCAATTCGAGTCAATTCCACTCAATTTCTCGTAAATATATAAAACCAAAGCCAAATTCTACTAAACGTACATATGCGCATCACATCCAGAGCAGAAGTTAGGTCCAACTGCCCTGGACCTAACCTCTGATACAAGGATCTTGGTCCAATGATGCTTCTTATTCTTAACCATGTTGTTTTTTTGTTTGCTTTCACGTCATTACATACCAACCCATCCCAATCTAACCTTTATTACCTGGGTTAATGGAAATGTTTTACTAATAGGCAATTTTTATTCATCAGTTCAACTTATCCATTCTTAACTTAACCTTATATACCGGGATCTGAACTCCATTTTACATAATTTTTTTTTCAGAAAGGAATTTGACTCACTATATACAATTAACATAAAACAACTTTCCTTAACCTAACCAATAAATAGAGGGTTAAGACCCGCCTAATCCCACCTGTCCTAACCAATTATAACCATCCAGTAAGCCTGTTGGACGGTATGCTTAAATAAATATGGGTGACATGATAGGAGAGGATGTAACAAGGTGGTATGTATTTATTAGCCAAACTATGGATATACATTGGGAAATACTGTTGACAAAACAGTTATGCATAAAAATATTGTTTGTATAAATATGTATTGAAATATATGTGTGCATATGAGGAATGAGCTCTTAGGTTGTCAGGTGTATAATTCATATATGTGAAATTCTGACGTTAGGTGGTAATATTTTTTGGTTAAACTCAGATTATTATAAATGATCTAAACATATATAGGAAAATATTGTGCAAATTGTGTATTGAGTTACAGAGATGTGTGTGTGTGTGTGTGTGATTGTATTTGTGCAAATTGCACAATGATTATAATTGTGCAAGTTCTGTTTAAATTATGCAAGTGGTATATTTGTGCAGGTTATGTATTATTAGTATTTTGCACGAGTTGTGTGATGATTGTAATTGTGTATTGATTATATTTGTGCATTGATTATAAGTTGTATATTAATTGTATTGGCACAAGTTGCATAATAATTATGAAGGATGTATATTAATTGTATAGGTTATGTAAGTGTAGCTGTGGAAATTGTATACTTGTGTATTTAATGTATATGTGCTAGTTGTGTATTGATTATATTTGTGCAGGTGGTGTAATAATTGTGAGTATAATAATAATGTTGTGTAATTGTATAAGGTCGAATTGTGTATTTGCACCTGTTGTATTGATTGTCATTGTGCAAGATGTGTTTTAATTACACAAGTTGCGTATTTATTGTCCATGTTTCATAATCATTTTTGTGTGTATAGTGTGTTTATGCAAGTTGTGTTTTTATTGCTGAAATGGAACTGGTGCAACTGTAATTTTGGTTACAATTGCAGGTCTTCGTGAATTCCCAATCATTACATATATCACCCGCAATACCAAGAACTTCTATCTTTTGTATGTGTGATACTAAAATATTTTCTTGAGTCTAGGTACACAACATGACAATCCTATCCACTGTCAGCTACCTAAAAAATGTGATGGCATAGAATCAATACAAGTTTATCAAACATGAGCTGGCCTTAATAAATTTATAAAATTAATAATTTATTAATGCATGTTTTTAAGATGAAAACGAAAAGCTTGTGCAGTTATCGGCTCATGCATTTTTCCCACAATTGACGTTAAGATAATTGGCTGATTGTTCGACAGAATCGACCAATCTCCATACTTAAAAATCTATATTAAATTAGCTATGCTACCTGACGCCTGTTCTTTTCCCAACTCCAATTACACACTGGAGTCACATTCCACACGTTACACATTCCATCAGTGGAGCTGTTGGGACAGAATAATGAGAACAGTTTTAGAAAATACAGACAAAATATTTATTTTCAATTTGTATAATATCATTGTTATTTTCAGTTACCTGGCCTCTCTCAGTGTATAATGACCCTGTCTTTTCTTAAATTGTTGTTTGATATAACTAGAAAAAGCCTATAGGATTGGACTTTCATTGCCTGTGTATTTACTTCTCAGTTTCTTTTCGCTTTCACTATTTCTTTTTTAACATTTCCAACTCATTTGATAAATTGTTGTTTGAGAGTGACTTCACCATTCTCAATCGCTTAGTATAACTCTTTCCTTTTAAGTGTGTAAAGTATGTTCTCGAGTACGTATTTGTGATATAAGACTCCAGGAGTTTAGTAGTGTTATATATTTTATTTAACATTGTCTTTGTTACAGCAGTCAGTTGTTGGCAACGTAATGACATCGTATTAGCTGAGACGAGGTCTGGAGCAGGAAACAATGAGCTTGAGTGAGGCCGGGGGTAGAAAGCTTGGATTTGGGATGGGAGTGTGAAGCTCGAATGCTTGACGATAGCTTGGAAGCTCGATGCGGCCAGAATCTGGTTGTCTGCTCTTTGACAAGGCTGTGGCATCTTGAGAGGGAAGGAACTAGATTTGACGTGTGTTATATTGTTGCTGGTGAATGTTATTTAGTGTTGAAGATCTGCGGTATCATCTCGAGCTTCTGTACTAACTGACTACGATCTGATGTCAACAGTTTATATTAGTTAAAAAAATCGATATTAACTAATCTAAATGTTGAGAAATCGACAAATTTATCAACATTTAGAAGGTTACTTGTTTGTTGGCATGATTGATCCCGTACACTTGGGAAGAGATAATAATGGTAATTAGTAGCCCCGGGAAAATGTAAAACTTCCTGGATGTTGGTGTTTATAGGATTTGCTACTTGGAACAAAAGTTCCAAGTAGCACGGACTATGGTGAGCCCGTAGTAGACTTACCTGGCACAGGAGAGGAGCTGTAACTTGTGAAAAAAACCTCCTGGAAAGTGGAATTCCTTAGGAATAAGTTAATTGGATTTAACAGGCACATGTGATTTTCTGCATTGAAGCTAATGAGAATATGGAGTAAGTATATTAGTTCTTAATATAGTTGCTATAAATGTAAGGTTCTTTAGATCATTGGTCATTCAATTGGTCATTATTATTTAATCTAATAAATTTATATGGTATACTATATATGACGCCTGACAGCTGAATGGACAGCGCTTCGGATTCGTAGTACTGAGGTTCCGGGTTCGATCCCCGGTGGAAGCGGAGACAAATGGGCAAAATGTTTCTTTCACCCTGATGCCCCTGTTACCTAGCACGAAATAGGTACCTGGGAGTTAGACAGCTGCTACGGGCTGCTTCCTGGGGGGGGTGTAACAAAAAGGAGGCATGGTCGAGGACCGAGCCGCGGGGACGCTAAGGCCCGAAATCATCTCAAGATAACCTCAAGATATACTACGTTATTGGGCCTTACAAAGAAAAGTTTTTTAAATATGTTATAATATGAGTTTAAATAGTAATCCCTTGTTACACCATTCACCTCTAGAGTTAATCTTGCATTCCACAAGCAACCATGTTTAGGTCTGTCCAATCAATCCTTTCCAAGAAATTCCTGAATCCTCTAAATTCAGCTTTTGCTGATCAGCTTTTCTCTTATACATTTTTCTATTCTAACTCCCTATTTCGATGTTATTTATTTGTACCTTCCAGTTAGTTAACACTAAGTATATAATATTTTTCTCTTGTTGGCTCCCTAATATGTTGTTTATGAAAGCAATTATCAACTAATTCTAAAAATTCTTCTGATTTGAAGTTCATTTATATGACTAAAACTATGGTTACTGCATTATGTTTATTTAATAACAGAACTCTACGTTTATGTATCATCTGCACATTTGCAAATGTTATTGTTCAATCCTGTGTATAAATCGTTTATATATTTTAAACAGCAGAAGTCCAAGGCCAGAGCCCTGAGGCATCTTACTTACAGCATTTTATCACTGGGACACAACCCATTTATTGATTGATTGATTGATGAAGATTAAGCCACCCCAAGAAGTGGCACGGGCATGAATAGCCCATAAGTGGTACAATTTTTTGTTCAGTAATTATTTTCAGTGTTTTGAGGTCGCATTTATTCCTTTAGTTGCTATCGCGGGGAAGGATGCTGCTTGACAGTCTTTATGAGGGTGTCCAGCTGCTGGACACCTTTTTTGACCAGGAGAGTGGCTGTGTTGATGGCTTCAGGGTGGTTACTGCACGAATCAGGGACTCTTAAAACTCTTCTATGGTCGTTGGTTGCTTCACATTCCAGGAGATAGTGAAGTAATGGCTTTTCTGTGACAGTTTGGCAGAATAGTAATAGTAATATATTCTTTGAAGGCACCAAACCGTGAAGGTTATGTAGCACCATCAAATGTGCAGGATAATCAGAGGGCGCTAAATATCACCAAGGATGCCAATACGAGAACAGAAACGCATAAGACGAACGATATCAAAAGTATCCAAGTCACCGAGAATACTATCGAGAGAAAAGCGACCGCGGGGGACGGTCTGAAAACAAGACACACACTCGTCCCAGAAATCAGGACATTCAACTAGGATATGCACGACCGTAAGAGGGACATTGCAATTAGGACAGTAAGGAGCAGGGCGGCGCTCCATCAAGTGACCATGAGTTAAGCGAGTATGGCCAATACGCAACCTCGCCAGAGCCGTTTCCCATCGCTGGTTACGGTGGTAGGAGGACGAACACGAGGACACACAACCGTTAAGAAAACGTAGTTTGTTACCAGCAACAGACGACCAACAAGCCTGCCAACGGGTAAGGATTGAGGAATGGATAATCGGGTAAAAGTCGGAATAAGGAATACCTTTACAAGAGATGGGACAAGAGCGGACAGCCTCTCTGGCGGCAGCATCCGCACGCTCATTTAAAGAGACACCAATATGGCTGGAAACACAACATAACTCAACCGACTTAAATTTACTGTGAACAAGAAATAGCCTATGCTGGATCTCGACAACCATTGGATGAACCGGATTAAAAGACCCGAGAGCCATGAGGGCACTACGAGAGTCAACAACAGCTACAAAGGAAGATTGACAACGAGAAAGCAGGAGACGAAGAGCATAGAGAATATCATAAAGCTCCGCTGTGAAGATGCTAGTCTCCGGAGGTAAGCGACACATAAATGTGATCAGGAAAAAGTTTGGCAGAAGATGCACTCTCTCGGTCGGGGTTCACCAATCTCCCAGTTGCATCTGTAACGTACAATTATGTTACGTTGTTGGGTAGATTAGATACACAGTGTTTAGTGAGTTTCATTTTTATTTAGTAGTCCTGGATACAGCAGTGTCGTAGACGTTTAAGACAGAGCTTGGAGCAAAGCAGAGAGCTGAGTGTGGCAGGAGTCGCGGTGCTCTATGTCGGAGAGCGTTGTAGCTGGATGCGGTCCTAGTCTACTGCCTGTTCTGTGTCGAAGCTGTAGCGTCTTGGAGATGATTAGAACTGCCTACGCCGAGAGCTACATTCTTAACTGGAAATTGTACTTTTTGCTATTCGCAAATCGCTTGCTTATATACGGTGACTACACCTCACAATAAGATAGGAGGGTGGAAAAACCGTTATCTGTAAATAGGGATAGGATTATAGCTTGTGTAATTAGTGCTAATTAGTTATGCCATTAAGTTGATGAGATAATGGAGCGAGTATAAGTTTACTCGCTACACATCTGTAACCTAGACGTAGTCTATATAATCTAACTGCTATTTCCCTGTGGATTCCATTTGGAATGTTTAACCTTTCTAATTTGGTTGCCTGAAGATACCATATTGCAGAGGGTGAACTTTCAGCTACTCTCTGGTGTAGATAGGCTTTGTTGAGGTGTGAGAGTTTTTTGGTGATGATGTTTTTTATGTTCTCTAGGCTGGGATGAATTGTTTTATGTATCACTGGATGACGAGTTGCCAATTTAGCAATTTCATCGGCTTTCTCATTTTAATGGGATTCCAACATGGGATGGGTTCCAGTTTAAGGTTATGTTGAGTCCTTTGCCTTTAGCGACTGCTCCAAGATACAAAATGGTGGTAATTATTTCCGCGTTATCTTTCCACTGTTTTTGTCCTAATATTTGCAGGGCAGCTTTTGAGTCTGTGTGTATGATTGCATTTTGAGTGTTTTGGGCAATCACATATGCGAATGCCTGTTGTATGGGAAACAGCTCAGTTTGGGTTGATGATACAAGTCCTCCCAGTCTCCAATAGGCCTGTACGCTGGCCGTGCAAAGAGCAGTGCCAACCGATCCGTCTGTGAAGATGTGGGTTGCTCCTGCTGCTGCAATGCTATACATTTGCTTATCTATAATGTGCCTTAGGATTGTTGGATCATAGGCAGCCTTTCTCATTGGGAGACTTTCTATTACTATTTTGAAGGTAGGCTCTTCTCACTGTGCGGAAGAAGTGTAGTTTGGGTGTGGTTGATCACCCTCTCTATCAAGAATCATGCTTTTTAAATGTAATCTGTTTAGGACATTTCCTGCTCTGGCAGCCCAAGAGTTTCCATTGTTTTGGCCAAGTCCAACCACCAAGGCCTGCCGTACTGGGACTGGATCAAAAGAAATAATTATCTTACTGATAATTGCAGTTGTTCTTTGTGATATTCTTTCTTGAAGAGAGTGTAAACCGTTTCTAGTCTAAGAGTTTCAATTCTGGTCCACACTGGGGCTCCCATTGCGGCTCTCATAGCATTGTTTTGTGCAACTTCAAGATTTTTCCACTGTTGGTGTGATGGACTTGTGAGTGCAAGTGCGCCATAGTCGATCACTGAACTGACTGCCTGTACATAGTATGTGCGAAGGACTTGCAGATTGGCTCCTCCAGAGAGGGGAGGCTAGCGACCTGAGGATTGCCGTCCGGGTCGCACTTCGCTCTCTTAAGTAAGTGACCTCAGCTTAGAAATTCATGTGTGTGTCCAGGATTATTCCTAGATACTGATAGGTGTCCACCCATTCAATTGGTTGACCCTGTACTGTGAGCTGGATGTTGGGCTTCGCTATTTTTATGGGCATGACTTTTGTCTTTGTGGGGTTGAGTTTGATACCAATCTGTTTCGTCTTTTTACTGATGCAGTCTAAGCATTTGGGTGCAAGACGCGCCTCATCCCTTCCTTTTATGATGATGACAAAGTCGTCCGCGTAGTTTAACAGCCTGCAGTGATGTGGGATTTCAACCTCATTCTTCTTTCCATTACACAGTTGAAGAGATGGGGGCTGAGAATTCCTCCTTGCGGTGTACCATTTTCATGTCTTTTGTATTTAGAGACTGTGCCATGAAATTTTACTCTTGCTTCTCTGCTTGTGAGACAGTTTTTGGTCCAGGAGAGCAGGTTGTTTTTGACCTCTTTGTCCATGAGGCAGCAGAGAATAGCTGGGACGCTAGCCAGTTCAAAGGCTTTCTCGAAGTCCAGGAATATCAGCATTCCTGGTTTGCCATTCAAGCGGGCTAACAGAGTTGTAATACATTCCACTGTGCCAACCCCTCTTCTATAGGCATATATATCATGGTGCAGTTTAGGCATTTTCTACTCAAGTCTGTTGAGTGCCATTCTGTCAGCCGTCTTGGCTGCACAGCATTGGAGAGAGATGGGCCTGCAGATTAGAAGATTAGCAGGATCTTTGGGTTTTGGGATCGGCACTATGTCTGCTCTATTCCAAGCTGAAGGTCTAGTTTGAGAAGTCCAGGCTAAATTAATTAACCTTACGTATGCAGCGTCTCCCTCTGGGCCGAGGTTTCTAATCATTTTATAGGTTATTTTGTCGGCTCCAGGGGATGTATCCTTGGAGTTTTTCTTAGCCCGATTGAGTTCATCCAGTGTGAAGGGGGCATTAGTGTCAGAGACTTCTTCACATGCTGTAAGGATTCTGTGGCACCTTTCTTTCTCTAATCCTGTCTGCACTGCTAATACATCTGGTGGAAGCTAATTGCTGGCTGCTCTTTCTACAAACCTGGTTGCCAGTACTTCGGCTTCCTGTTGAGAATCCTTGGGGTGTGGAGTTGTTGGTGTTTTAGTTCCTTTGGCCCAATAGATTTTCTGCCACATCTCTCCAAGAGACGTGTGTTCATTCAGATGTGAACACCATTCCAGCCACTTTTGTTCTTTTATTAGCGTGGTCTCTTGATGAACATTTTCCTTGACCTCACAAAGTAAGGTCCTGTTGCAGTCACTTGACTGCTTTTTGTATAGCTTTCTTGTTCAGTTGAGTTTATGGTTGAGTTCTTTGACACGTTCGCAATAGTACCAATAATCTTTGTGGTGTCTGGTGGACTGTTTTTTCAGTGGGATTGAGTGGTTGGCTGCACTTTGAATTACTTTAACAAAATCTTGTTCGGCCTGATTAATGTCTTCGGGAACATCATAGTTTCTATGCCGCTCTGAAATGAGGTTTTGAAATCGGTCCCAGTTTGCTAGAACAAAGTTCCAAGCTTCAGATGGAGGCGGAGGTGGGGTGGGTAGATCTAACTTCAGATCAATTTTGACCCCATAGTGGTCGCTTGTGAGTGTGGGCTCAACTGACCACATTGCTGCATCTCTTAGGGAGGCTGAAACGAAGGTTAGGTCTAATCTACCACCTTGGATGTGGGTAGGTTCATTTTTGTTTAGGATTCGGATTTCTGGACGCTGGTCTAGTAGATGTGCAATGTGAGTGCCGGCCTCATTTGTTGTGTTCAAGCCCAATGCCAATCTATGATGGGCATTAAAATCACCACAAATGATTGTGTTTGATGTAGTCGCGTGTCCATATAACACAGAGATCCATTTCAGCATGTGGGGACCTGCACAGATTAAACACTTTAAGTTTGTCATGTCATAGCTCAATGGATACTCCCATTACCTCTGTCCATGCTCCACAATCGGGTGGGCTGGTTATGGACATGGAGATCAGGTCACATTTTACATAGATTGCACATCCCTTGGATTGCCCGTAGATCTATGGAAGGAAGAAGCCTCGATAGCCTGAGATTTCAGGTTCTAATCCGGCTCGAAGCAGGCTCTCCTGCAGTATCAGGATGTCTATGCCTTTGGTTGCTGCTATGCATTGTAAGTGTTGCAATTTTGTGCCCAGCCCTTGCGCATTCCATTGCAGGATCTTTAGACCTCTAGGTTCTTGGAATTTGTTGATATTACCGTTGTATCCATGGAGTCTTATGAACACGCCATGGAAGTTGCAATTGGTGTTGAGGATCTTGCTGGACCTGAAATTGACTCATCAGGGTCGCTTTCAGACGAACTGGACTCTATCTGTTTTTTAGGGGCGTGTCTCCTGCCCTGCGTTCTTGAAGGTGAGGATGTTGTTTTTTCGAATTTCTTGAGCATGTGCTCAATTGTCTTCCGAGTCTCTGTGGTTTGCTTGATTCCGTGTATCGACAGCAGACTTTCGACCAATTCCGTGACCAAAGTTTTGAGCATTGGTCAAAGAGTGTCCAGTTGTGCGGAAGCACTGTTTAATGCTGTGAGGTTTGGGGCCTGGTTACTTTTTGACCCTTCTCAGTGGACACTTTGACACTGGAATTGTTACTCCTACCCTTATTGCCCCCAGTGTGCTTACTGGATGCAATAGGCGGGCGACTGCTTTGAACAACTTTCTTGTGGCCCCCAGCTATCCCTTTGTCCTGGACGGAGGCCTTCACACCCTTCACCATGGCCGATGGTGAAGGACCGTGTGCCCCCTCTACCTGAATTGGTTTTGGTAGACTCCACGCGGTTTTAGTGGGCAGGGGAGCTGGTATAAGTTTTGGTAGGGCTTCGGCTCCACTGTAGACGTGGTGGGGTTCGTTTGAAGTCTTTTGAGCCTTTCAGAGCATTTCAAGTTCCAGGTGTGATGTGACTTGGAACAATTTGGGCACTTTACTTAGCCAGGGAGGTTTGCCTTGTGTTTATCAAGGCATATTTTTGTGTCGTGGGGCTGGCTGCAGACTCCACACCTCACTAGGCGTTGGCAGCCATCTTTCTGACGTCCAAAGCTCTGACATCTGAAGCATCTTAGGGGCTCTGGGGTGTAAGGCCTGTGTTGGAACACGCCCCAGATTCCAAGGTCAAGTTTCTTCGGGATCCGTCCTCTTACTGTGAGAAGGACTTGTCGGGTTTCATGCTTCGTGGTTTTTATCTGGCATCTCTCTGCTGACACAACATAGTTCAGCTTTTCGAGACGATCTAGGGCCATATGTAAGGGATAGTGGAGGACAATGATTTTTCTTATTTTATTCTCTGGCTTGAGTTCCTCACATTTTCTGTAATTTTTCAGAATCGTTACGGCTGACTCGTCTTTAGGTCTCAGAATATATTCTCTTCTGAGGTTTGGCTTTGCTCTGATCTGGAGCTGGGGGGTACTATTTTTCAAGGTCCACTACAGTGGCGTAGGAAGATTTACCTTCAGTATGCTGGACCTTGAAGACTGGCAGTACAGTTTTAGACTGAGGAGCAGAAGTGCTTGTCGGTAGAGCTGTGAGAAGCTGGAGTGCTTGTCGGTAGATGGGTCGTCATGGAGTGGTTTTTCCCTGTTTGCTTTAGTCACAGGATTGCCATCACTTTCGGAACTTGTACTGAATAGAGATTTTCTTCTACGACTGAGCAGCAACGCTGGTTCTATCACAATTCATTTCGTATTCCATTGTATTAGTCAAATGCTCACTGTGGAATGATGTCTGCCGAGTGAAGGTGATGCTATGTGCTACAGGAGACAAAGTCAATGTTCTTCGTGCCATTTATGCTAACTCTGCTCTCTTTTAAATACAACGTAGTTCTAATTTTTTAAATGAGTTTCTCGTGAGGAACAGCATCAAAGGATTTGCAAAATAAATATGTTGTATGAAATACGGCAATTCTTTCTGTAGTTGACTGTATGAAATATCTGGAAAATAATGAGTAAAATTGCTAAACACGAGCGGCCCTGTTACAATTTTCCATGGCATAACTCTACATACGATAGAAACCCTTTTCCTTTTTCTAAAAGATATCTAGTTATAACGAATAAATTTATTTAAAAGAAAATGGTAAATTCCGCATTGGAAATAAGGTTTGAGATTTATGAAATATATCACAAGGTAACATAATAGTTGTGTGATCACTACATTATTTCAAAGACAGATCAGAATTCAGTAGTTTACTCTATGTATTCTTGTATTCCTTTATTACCACGACCAGTTCTAGACCTGTACTAAGTAAACGTAGGTCTGTGGTTAGTAGTCAGAAAACTGGTTGGAAACCAAAACATAGTCTCTTCAACAACTCATTCATCGTGCCAATAAAAACTTTATTAAATATTAAGATCGCCAACATTGCTAAAGATACCTCTAAATCCAAAGTGCAGCGCTTGTTTACCTCAAGGTAACTAATACAATTAAAAATAATAATAAATATTCAATTTTTAACACTTTTTTCTGAGTCTGCAGTCGCCTGATGAGATGTAAGGATGGTGCCGACAGCAAGGTCCTCGCTGCTGGTATTGGTTTCCCAAACGCTTCTAGCTGTGGGACAAGTGCCTCGCCGCTCTGGTAAGTCCTACCACACACCATCATGTATTTTGAGTCTTCCAATCATATTTAATATAACGTCTACTCAGTTGTTCACTCGGCAAATTTTGATTACAGATGATGCTGAGGCCCTGAAACATGCAGTTAGTGCTGTGGGAGATGTCCTTACTAGGAAACCCCAGCATAGCTGCTCTGTTTTCTTGTTCACTGATGGCCGCATCTCCCCATTACTTGTACTTCCTGTAAGCGAGTTTACCTTATACTGTTCAAATATGTAAATACAAAATAAAATGCAATTATTCCAGTATTATAAATAGGTTTATCTTAATTTAAGTAACTATTGTTGAAAATTTAGGTAACAGGGGAAAAGAAATTTTCCTCGGGTTTGTCAGTGTTCGAGGTGTCAGCGGACGGCCAGGATACTAACGTGACACAGGCGGAGCCTGAGGACAGGTAGTCCATGAAGACTACCTGTCCTCATGGACGGGAGACATCTCCCGTCACGCAGGGTGCAGTCGCACCTCCACAGATCTCCCGTATCATCTATTGATACTGGTAATGGCTCAAATGGGTCACCACTTACAGGCTATTCATGCCCGTGCCACCTTTTGGGTGGCTTAATCTTCATCAATCATCAATCAATCTGTCCTCATCACAATCGACTTGAGAATGGTCCAGGACGGACCGAAACGTCATCGTCCCTTCAACTTCTAGTGTGTGGTTTGGTCAACATTCTTCAGCCACGTTATTGTGACTCATCGCCTGCAGAGAAAATATATTATTTCAGGAAAACTTGCCTTATTTGGCAAATCGGGCCTTGCATAGTAGGCTGAGAAGTGCGTTCTGGCTACTAGGTACGACATATATATATATATATATATATATATATATATATATATATATATATATATATATATATATATATATATATATATATATATATATATATATATATATATATATATATATATATATTAATTAAATTAACTCTACCTCATCACCAGATGTCTGTCCCTCCCCAGGTTAACCTACTTTCTGAGGTGTTCACCATCTTACAGTAGCCAAAAACTAAGTGAGTATGACCGGTTACTGAAATCAATGCTAGAAAAAGCCCTTAACCTCTCTCTCGATGACCTACAGTGGAAACAAGCCTCTCTTCCCGTAAGACTTGGGGGCCTCGGAGTTCGAACAGCAATGCAAATCGCTGTTCCAGCCTTCCTGTCCTCCTTATCAGCATCCGACGACCTTGTGAAGGAAATTCTACCTGCCCACTTACATCAGCTGGCAGGTGTACATGATCCCAATTTTACACGCTGTGCCACAGAGTGGGCCTCTCGTGCAGGCCAATCACCTCAACCACCATCCCCAAAAGCCCACAAGCAATCCAGCTGGGATGGCCCCATTGAAGACCAAGTTGCTGCAGAGTGCCTGGGTGCTGCAACAACACAACACGACATTGCTCGCCTCACAGCAGTAGCAGCACCACATGCAGGGGATTTCCTGTTAGCAACCCCAATGTCGGCAACTGGCACGCGTCTCACACCACACGCCCTCCGAATTGCTGTGGCCCTCCGCCTTGCTGCCCCAATCCACACCAGATATAGGTGTATTTGCGGCGAGGTGGTGGCTGACAGGTACGGCCACCATGGCCTACTCTGCCAAAGCACAGGGGGATGGCACTCGAGGCACAGTGAAGTTAACGACATCATCAAGAGGAGCCTCACTACAGCTGGATGCCCAGCTGAAAGAGAGCCCCGTTACCTAACGCCCTGTAACTCTGATGCTCTTATTGGTCGCCCGGATGGTATCACAGTGAACCCCTGGAAGAATGGCAAGCAGTTGGTATGGGACTACACGTGCGTATCAACCCTGGCTAACACCTACATTAACCTCAGTGTTGCACAACCAGGAGGCGCTGCCACCCACAGGGAAGCAGCCAAATCCCATAAGTATAGAGAACTGGATCACCACTATAATTTTGTCCCCATTGCTTCTGAGACACTCGGCGCCTGGGGTAAAAGTGCTACCAGTTTTTTGAAGGAACTGGGTTCTAGGCTCATTGAAACGACAAGGGACCCAAGAGCTGCAAGCTTTCTTTTCCAGCGCCTCAGTGTGGCGATACAGAGGGGAAATGCGCACTGCATCCAGGGTTCCTGCCCGCCATCTGAGGAGCTGGAGGAACTCGGCAACCTATGATAACCATCTTTGTAACCCATATGTAACTCCTTTTTTGTAACAAAGTTCAAATAAAGTAAATATATATGTGTACATACAAAAGAATGGGGGTGGTAGGAGAAGATAATATTAGTGTTCAGTGAGAAACCACAAGGTCTCCTCTGAATACTTTTTATTTTCTTCTCCGAGGCTATGGGTCCCCACAATGGCACCAGAGGTGGTGCCCTCACAAACTTTTATATATATGTATATATATATATATATATATATATATATATATATATATATATATATATATATATATATATATATATATATATATATATATATATATATATATATATTATTATTATTAAATATGACCGAAAAAGTAAGATTAATAATTCTAACACGAATTTCCTCAATGTTTCTTATATTTTTTTTCACTGTTGATGGTAACTGTAAAATCAATTCTCCAAAATTCATTTTTATTTCTAGTCTGACGCGACACTTGAGCGCGTTTCGTAAAACGTTTTACATTTTCAAAGACTTTAGTTTACACACACACAAATATAACTGAACAGAGTTTAAACATCTTCGATTTTATACCTGCATTTGGGTGAGGTGATATGTTACAACAGTTTTGGATGAAGTGAAAACAAACTTTCAACACAAGACAGAATACGAAACAATAGGTATAATATTTTGTAAGTTAAAGGGAAGAATGGAAGTAACTGCAAAGGGCCTATTGGCCCATATTTCTTGATGCTTCTATATTGGTGCGGAGTCTTGAAGTAGGTAGAATATAGTTGTGCATTAATTGGCTGTTGATTGCTGGTGTCGACTTCTTAATGTGTAGTGCCTCGCAGATATCTAGCCGCCTGCTATTGCTGTATCTATCGATGATTTCCGTGTTTTTTGTTCAGACTTCTCTGGTGATTGGTCTGGTTGTGGGAAGAGATTATATGTTCCTTAATGGAGCCCTGTTGCTTATGCATCGTTAATCGCCTGGAAAGAGATGTTGTTGTCTTGCCTATATACTGAATTCCTTGAGGCTTACAGTCCCCAAGTGGGCATTTGAAGGCATAGACGACATTGGTCTCTTTTAAAGCGTTCTGCTTTGTGTCTGGAGAGTTTCTCATGAGTAGGTTGACCGTTTTTTTGGTTTTATAGTAAATCGTCAATTGTATCTTCTGATCTTTGTCTGTAGGGATAACATTCCTATTAAGAATATCTTTCAAGACCCTTTCCTCCGTTTTATGAGCTGTGGAAAAGAAGTTCCTGTAAAATGGTCTAATAGGGGGTACAGGTGTTGTGTTAGTTGTCTCTTCAGAGGTTGCATGACGTTTCACCTTTCTTCTTATGAAGTCTTCAACGAAACCATTGGGGAAGCCGTTGTTGATTAGGACTTGCCTTACCCTACAGAGTTCTTCATCGACTTGCTTCCATCCTGAGCTGTGGTTGAGAGCACGGTCGACATAAACGTTAACAACACTCCTCTTGTACCTGTCTGGGCAGTCACTGTTGGCATTGAGGCACATTCCTATGTTTGTTTCCTTAGTGTAGACTGCAGTGTGCAAACCTTCGCTGCTTTCTATGACTGTTACATCTAGAAAGGGCAGCTTCCCATCCTTCTCCATCTCGTAAGTGAAACGCAACACAGAATTCCGCTCGAATGCCTCTTTCAGCTCCTGCAGATGTCTGACATCAGGTACCTGTGTAAAAATGGCGTCAACATACCTGCAGTATATGCCCGGTTTCAAGTTTATGTCGACTAAGGTACACAGGTACCTATACCACATATTATATATACATATAATATGCGTTATATATATATATATATATATATATATATATATATATATATATATATATATATATATATATATATATATATATATATATATAACGCATATTATATGTATATGTAATATGTGGTATAGGTACCTGTGTACCTTAGTCGACATAAACTTGAAACCGGGCATATACTGCCCTGCATATATATATATATATATATATATATATATATATATATATATATATATATATATATATATATATATATATATATATATATATATATATATATATATATATATATATATATATATATATATGTCGTACCTAGTAGCCAGAACGCACTTCTCAGCCTACTATGCAAGGCCCGATTTGCCTAATAAGCCAAGTTTTCATGAATTAATTGTTTTTCGACTACCTAACCTACCTAACCTAACCTAACCTAACTTTTTCGGCTACCTAACCTAACCTAACCTATAAAGATAGGTTAGGTTAGGTTAGGTAGGGTTGGTTAGGTTCGGTCATATATCTACGTTAATTTTAACTCCATTAAAACAAATTGACCTCATACATAATGAAATGGGTAGCTTTATCATTTCATAAGAAAACAATTAGAGAAAATATATTAATTCAGGAAAACTTGGGTTATTAGGCAAATCAGGCCTTGCATAGTAGGCCGAGAAGTGCGTTCTGGCTACTAGGTACGACATATATATATATATATATATATATATATATATATATATATATATATATATATATATATATATATATATATATATATATATATATATATATGACAATGTCAGACCACGAAGGAAAAATGAAACAGGAAATTTCCTTAAGTACTTTCGTATATTAAATACATCTTCAGAAGGTCATTTTACAGATCGAGTGATGGGTATAAATAGGCAGGAGAGAGTGGTGAAGTAAGGTGAGGTACAATACTTGGACAACGCAGAAGGCCCATTGGCCCATCAGATGCACCCAATTGGCCCATCCGATGTAGCCCAATGGCCCATCTGATACAGCAGACATACAAGCATAATACATAGGTAATTATAACATAAAGAGGTAAATATATACAATAAATTAGTGAGACAAATGTTTTTCAATGATTCTACTTAAATCGCCCTTTAGCTGATCTATTAGAAATGGATCTAAGTTATATAGACCACTGCTAATATTCAAATTACTTTCTTTGGTGATCTGTATCAAAGCAGATTCAATTATGTTTCTGTTATAGGTGCTTTTACAATTTGTTATTGAAGACGCACTCTCCCAATCAATTTGGTGAGCTTTTTCTGACAAATGCACAAACAAAGCATTAGATAATTGGCCATGTCTTACAGAGTATTTATGTTGCGATATTCTACATTTTAAATCTTTAGATGTTTGCCCGACATAGAACTTATTACATTCCTTACAAGGTATTTTATAAATGACGCAATTATCACTACGAGGGCTGTTCCTTACTAATAGCTTACCAACAGTGTTTTCGTAGCTAAACATTACATCTATATTAAAAAGTTTCAAGGCCTTGACAATATTCTCAAACCCAGAGAAATATGGTAAACATAACACATTCTTTGGGCGAGTCCTTTCACTGCATACATTATTATAATATGTACGACGAGCTTTGTTACGACAAACTTCCAAAAAATTCAGTGGGTAACAAAGCTTAAGACCAATCGAATCAATATTCTTAAATTCTTCATCTAAGAATTCTGGAC
This sequence comes from Procambarus clarkii, assembly GCF_040958095.1. Lineage (NCBI taxonomy): Eukaryota > Metazoa > Arthropoda > Malacostraca > Decapoda > Cambaridae > Procambarus > Procambarus clarkii. Next base: position 12,052,953 of record NC_091211.1, read on the forward strand.
TCACAACTCGAAGAGCTCTTAGATACATTGAAGAAAAAATTGACTTTTTTACATTGTATTTATGCCCTGAAAAATAATGAACATAAGATAAATTGTTCGTAGGTTTTCTGTATACACTAAACTTTAATGAATAGATAGATAATGAATAGACCATATAGATATGGTAATGAAGGTGATGAAGTAGTAAATTGATTAAGAAGATCTTTATGTTTACTTAACAACTTCCTCAAGCTACTATTGAAGAACTTGATGATGTCCTCAAGAGGATTTTTCCTAAGCTTAGTGTACGTTGAAGAATCTAGGAATAGATCATTCATTTTCGAAATATATTCCTCCTTGTTTAAAATAACAATAGTGCTGGATTTATCAGCCTTTGTTATATGAATGGAAGGATTGGCTCTTGGTGAGCAAGTTGTACCCAAGTCTCTGCTACCTGCCCGTCTGCTCAAATTAGGTGATGAACCGTTTAGTGATTTCTGTGCTACCATTTTGAAAAAACACATTGAAGTTACAAAATCAAAGGAACGTTCTGTTTTCAAAAGCCTGGATACAGCAAAAAGAAACTTTCATCACGCAATACCTTTGGACTGGAAAAATCTTCTGATGGATGAAATATATAGTGACTTACGCGGAAAAATTAATCAGTTACAGAAAATTCTTAAGCGCAAGTTAGAAAGTTTGATTAAAAATAGTGGTTGGAACAAGAAATCTAATCCTAACAACGTGTTGAATCTGTCGTCCAAAACGATATGTGAAAATGTGGTTACTGCTTTGGGTTATGGTATGTCTTTTGCCATTTCAAATCAACCTTCTGCAGTTAAAATTGCTAGTTCATTGTTACAGCTTGAAAAACATAACTCTCTGTCTTCACAAAACCTAAACCTGGTTAAAGGTATTGTTTATGGTTCAATGTTGACGCCCCAAACAAACAATTTTCCCGAAAGATTCATACGAAGCTTACAGGAGTTAAGAGCCGATCCTTCCATTCATATAACAAAGGCTGATAAATCCAGCACTATTGTTATTTTAAACAAGGAGGAATATATTTCGAAAATGAATGATCTCCTCCTAGATTCTTCAACGTACACTAAGCTTAGGAAAAATCCTCTTGAGGACATCATCAAGTTCTTCAATAGTAGCTTGAGGAAGTTGTTAAGTAAACATAAAGATCTTCTTAATCAATTTACTACTTCATCACCTTCATTACCATATCTATATGGTCTTGTCAAGACGCATAAGCCTAACAATCCCATGAGACCTATCATCAGTTCTGTGGGATCCATTTCTTACAAACTCTCCAAATGGCTTACCAAAATCTTGTCCCCTTTGTTAGGAACTATCTCCTCTTCTCATTTGACAAATTCTCTTGATTTAGTTAACAAATTGAATAGTGTTCCTGTCACTCCTGATGTAAAGTTAATCAGTTTTGACGTTTGTTCCTTGTTCACAAAGGTACCGGTCGATGATATTCTCGATTATCTTGCTCGTGAACTAATGAGCCATGACTTACCTCTTTCTGCTGATATTATTGTCAGTCTTGTTAAGTTGTGCATTAAAGAATGTAAATTTACCTTTAATAATGAGTATTATTTACAGACTTTTGGAATGGCAATGGGGAATCCTCTATCGCCATTGCTCTCAAACCTGTACATGGAATTCTTTGAAAAGAAATTTGTTTCAAAAATAACTCCTGGTATCATTCCTTGGTTTAGATATGTTGATGATATCTTGTGTATTTGGCCTTCAGATGTAAACACAGACGAATTTGTAGCCAAACTTAATGACCAAGTCACCTCCATAAAATTTACTATGGAGACTGAAATTGATAAATGTTTGCCATTCTTAGATGTGCTTATTCATAGGGAAAACTCTTCATTAAAGTTTAGTGTTTACAGAAAACCTACGAACAATTTATCTTATGTTCATTATTTTTCAGGGCATAAATACAATGTAAAAAAGTCAATTTTTTCTTCAATGTATCTAAGAGCTCTTCGAGTTGTGAGTCCAGAATTCTTAGATGAAGAATTTAAGAATATTGATTCGATTGGTCTTAAGCTTTGTTACCCACTGAATTTTTTGGAAGTTTGTCGTAACAAAGCTCGTCGTACATATTATAATAATGTATGCAGTGAAAGGACTCGCCCAAAGAATGTGTTATGTTTACCATATTTCTCTGGGTTTGAGAATATTGTCAAGGCCTTGAAACTTTTTAATATAGATGTAATGTTTAGCTACGAAAACACTGTTGGTAAGCTATTAGTAAGGAACAGCCCTCGTAGTGATAATTGCGTCATTTATAAAATACCTTGTAAGGAATGTAATAAGTTCTATGTCGGGCAAACATCTAAAGATTTAAAATGTAGAATATCGCAACATAAATACTCTGTAAGACATGGCCAATTATCTAATGCTTTGTTTGTGCATTTGTCAGAAAAAGCTCACCAAATTGATTGGGAGAGTGCGTCTTCAATAACAAATTGTAAAAGCACCTATAACAGAAACATAATTGAATCCGCTTTGATACAGATCACCAAAGAAAGTAATTTGAATATTAGCAGTGGTCTATATAACTTAGATCCATTTCTAATAGATCAGCTAAAGGGCGATTTAAGTAGAATCATTGAAAAACATTTGTCTCACTAATTTATTGTATATATTTACCTCTTTATGTTATAATTACCTATGTATTATGCTTGTATGTCTGCTGTATCAGATGGGCCATTGGGCTACATCGGATGGGCCAATTGGGTGCATCTGATGGGCCAATGGGCCTTCTGCGTTGTCCAAGTATTGTACCTCACCTTACTTCACCACTCTCTCCTGCCTATTTATACCCATCACTCGATCTGTAAAATGACCTTCTGAAGATGTATTTAATATACGAAAGTACTTAAGGAAATTTCCTGTTTCATTTTTCCTTCGTGGTCTGACATTGTCACATTCTTAATCACGTGTTTATTTTCGTGATATACACACACATATATATATATATATATATATATATATATATATATATATATATATATATATATATATATATATATATATATATATATATATATATATATATATATATATATATATATATATATATATCGTAACTAGTAGCCAGAACGCACTTCTCGGCCTACTGTGCAAGGCCCGATTTGCCTAATAAGCCAAGTTTTCCTGAATTTATATATATATTTTTAATTTTTCTTATGATATGATAAATCTGTCCATTTCATTATGTATAAGTTAATTTATTTAAATTTATGTTAAAACTTACGTAGATATATGACCAAACTTAGCCAACCCTACCTAACCTAACCTATCTTAAACTATCCTAAACTATCACAACTAAGTCAATAAATTATGTTCCTAATATAATACAATAGTAATAATTCAAATAAACTAAATGGTAACAATTTATTGAAAATAAAGAAAATCACTCGGCCTATTAGGCAAATCGGGCCTTGCACAATAGGCCGAGAAGCGCGTTCTGGCTACTAGGTACGACATTATATATATATATATATATATATATATATATATATATATATATATATATATATATATATATATATATATATATATATATACATATATATATATATATATATATAACCTAGAAGGGGTACCACCTCTGGTGCAAGTGTAGGGACCCATAGCCTCGGAGAAGAAAATAAAGAGTACTCAGAGAAGACCTTGTGGATCCTCACTGAACACTTTGATATTTTCTTCTCCTACCACCCCTATTCTTTTGTTAAGTGTGTATATTTATCTAACTTTATTTGAAAATGTCATTACACAAAAAAAGTTACAATATTGGTTACATGCAGGGTACAAGGCTGCTTGTCACAAGTTGAAAAGCTCCTCCAGCTCCTCAGATGGCGGGCAGGAACCGTGTATGCAGTGAGCATTTCCTCTCTGGATTGCCACACTAAGGCGCTGAAAAAGAAAACTGGTAGCTCTAGGGTCTCTAGTTGTTTCGATTAGCTTAGACCCCAACTCCTTCAAAAAGCTAGCAGCACTTTTACCCCAGGCACCAAGTGTCTCTGAGGCAATGGGGACAAAATTGTAGTGGTGCTCAAAGTCTCTGTATTTACGTGACTTGGCCGCTTCCCGGTGATTGGCAGCTCCTCCTGCTTGTGTAGCACTGAAGTCAACATAGGTATTGGCTAAAGTTGAACCGCAAGTGTAGTCCCACACCAACTGTCTACCATTCTTCCAGGGGTTCACCGTAATTCCGTCTGGGCGACCGACAGGCTCATCAGAGTTGCGGGACATTAGGTAACGGGGCTCTCTCTCTGCTGGACAACCGGCTGTGGTAAGGCTTCTCTTAATAATGTCATTAACCTCGCCGTGTCTTGCATGCCATCCTCCCGTCCTTTGGCAAAGAAGGCCATGCCGTCCATATCTGTCGGCCTCTGCCTCGCCGCAAATACACCTGTATTCGGTGTGGATTGGGGCAGCTAGGCGGAGAGCCACGGCAATTCGGAGGGCCTGCGGTGTGAGACGGGTGCCGGTTGCTGACATTGGGGTTGCTAATAGGAAATCACCTGCATGGGGAGCTGCTACAGCTTTAAGTCGGGCAGTGTCATGTGGTGTTGTCGCAGCTTCTAGCAAAGTTGCAGCTTCTTGGTCGGCAATGGGGCGATCCCAGCTGGATTGCTTATGGGCTTCAGAAGGTGGTGGTTGGGGTGCTGGTCCTGTGAGAGAGACCCATTTGGTTGTGCAGTCTGTATATATATATATATATATATATATATATATATATATATATATATATATATATATATATATATATATATATATATATATATATATATATATATATATATATATATATATATATATACATATATATATATATATATATACATATATATATATATATATATATATATATATATATATATATATATATATATATATATATATATATATATATATATATATATATGCGAACAAGCCTGAATGGTCCCCAGGACAATATGCAACTGAAAACTCACACCCCAGAAGTGACTCGAACCCATACTCCCAGGAGCCACGCAACTGGTATGTACAAGACGCCTTAATCCACTTGACCATCACAACCGGACAAAATGAGGTGATAGCCGAGGCTATTTGAACCACCCCACCGCCGGCACTCGGATAGTAATCTTGGGCATAGCATTTTACCAAATCACCTCATTCTTTGGGGCACACGTGAGGAACACAAATGCGAACAAGCCTGAATGGTCACCAGGACAATATGCAACTGAAAACTCACACCCCAGAAGTGACTCGAACCCATATTCCCAGGAGCCACGCAACTGGTATGTACAAGACGCCTTAATCCACTTGACCATCACGACCGGACAAAATGAGGTGATAGCCGAGGCTATTTGAACCACCCCACCGCCGGCACTCGGATAGTAATCTTGGGCATAGCATTTTACCAAATCACCTCATTCTTTGGGGCACACGTGAGGAAAAACAAATGCGAACAAGAGTGAATGGTCCCCAGGACAATATGCAACTGAAAACTCACACCCCAGAAGTGACTCGAACCCATACTCCCAGGAGCCACGCAACTGGTATGTACAAGACGCCTTAATCCACTTGACCATCACGACCGGACAAAATGAGGTGATAGCCGAGGCTATTTGAACCACCCCACCGCCGGCACTCGGATAGTAATCTTGGGCATAGCATTTTACCAAATCACCTCATTCTTTGGGCACACGTGAGGAACACAAATGCGAACAAGCCTGAATGGTCCCCAGGACAATAAGCAACTGAAAACTCACACCCCAGAAGTGACTCGAACCCATACTCCCAGGAGCCACGCAACTGGTATGTACAAGACGCCTTAATCCACTTGACCATCACGACCGGACAAAATGAGGTGATAGCCGAGGCTATTTGAACCACCCCACCGCCGGCACTCGGATAGTAATCTTGGGCATAGCATTTTACCAAATCACCTCATTCTTTGGGGCACACGTGAGGAACACAAATGCGAACAAGCCTGAATGGTCCCCAGGACAATATGCAACTGAAAACTCACACCCCAGAAGTGACTCGAACCCATACTCCCAGGAGCCACGCAACTGGTATGTACAAGACGCCTTAATCCACTTGACCATCACGACCGGACAAAATGAGGTGATAGCCGAGGCTATTTGAACCACCCCACCGCCGGCACTCGGATAGTAATCTTGGGCATAGCATTTTACCAAATCACCTCATTCTTTGGGGCACACGTGAGGAACACAAATGCGAACAAGCCTGAATGGTCCCCAGGACAATATGCAACTGAAAACTCACACCCCAGAAGTGACTCGAACCCATACTCCCAGGAGCCACGCAACTGGTATGTACAAGACGCCTTAATCCACTTGACCATCACGACCGGACAAAATGAGGTGATAGCCGAGGCTATTTGAACCACCCCACCGCCGGCACTCGGATAGTAATCTTGGGCATAGCATTTTACCAAACCGAGTTTTTACTTTTTACCGAGTGCCGGCGGTGGGGTGGTTCAAATAGCCTCGGCTATCATCTCATTTTGTCCGGTCGTGATGGTCAAGTGGATTAAGGCGTCTTGTACATACCAGTTGCGTGGCTCCTGGGAGTATGGGTTCGAGTCACTTCTGGGGTGTGAGTTTTCAGTTGCATATTGTCCTGGGGACCATTCAGGCTTGTTCGCATTTGTGTTCCTCACGTGTGCCCCAAAGAATGAGGTGATTTGGTAAAATGCTATGCCCAAGATTACTATCCGAGTGCCGGCGGTGGGGTGGTTCAAATAGCCTCGGCTATCACCCCATTTTGTCCGGTCGTGATAGTCAAGTGGATTAAGGCGTCTTGTACATACCAGTTGCGTGGCTCCTGGAAGTATGGGTTCGAGTCACTTCTGGGGTGTGAGTTTTCAGTTGCATATTGTCCTGGGGACCATTCAGGCTTGTTCGCATTTGTGTTCCTCACGTGTGCCCCAAAGAATGAGGTGATTTGGTAAAATGCTATGCCCAAGATTACTATCCGAGTGCCGGCGGTGGGGTTGTTCAAATAGCCTCGGCTATCACCTCATTTTGTCCGGTCGTGATGGTCAAGTGGATTAAGGCGTCTTGTACATACCAGTTGCGTGGCTCCTGGGAGTATGGGTTCGAGTCACTTCTGAGGTGTGAGTTTTCAGTTGCATATTGTCCTGGGGACCATTCAGGCTTGTTCGCATTTGTGTTCCTCACGTGTGCCCCAAAGAATGAGGTGATTTGGTAAAATGCTATGCCCAAGATTACTATCCAAGTGCCGGCGGTGGGGTGGTTCAAATAGCCTCATCTATCACCTCATTTTGTCCGGTCGTGATGGTCAAGTGGATTAAGGCGTCTTGTACATACCAGTTGCGTGGCTCCTGGGAGTATGGGTTCGAGTCACTTCTGGGGTGTGAGTTTTCAGTTATATATATATATATATATATATATATATATATATATATATATATATATATATATATATATATATATATATATATATATATATATATATATATATATATACATATATATATATATATATATATATATATATATATATATATATATATATATATATATATATATATATATATATATATATGCGAACAAGCCTGAATGGTCCCCAGGACAATATGCAACTGAAAACTCACACCCCAGAAGTGACTCGAACCCATACTCCCAGGAGCCACGCAACTGGTATGTACAAGACGCCTTAATCCACTTGACCATCACGACCGGACAAAATGAGGTGATAGCCGAGGCTATTTGAACCACCCCACCGCCGGCACTCGGATAGTAATCTTGGGCATAGCATTTTACCAAATCACCTCATTCTTTGGGGCACACGTGAGGAAAAACAAATGCGAACAAGAGTGAATGGTCCCCAGGACAATATGCAACTGAAAACTCACACCCCAGAAGTGACTCGAACCCATACTCCCAGGAGCCACGCAACTGGTATGTACAAGACGCCTTAATCCACTTGACCATCACGACCGGACAAAATGAGGTGATAGCCGAGGCTATTTGAACCACCCCACCGCCGGCACTCGGATAGTAATCTTGGGCATAGCATTTTACCAAATCACCTCATTCTTTGGGCACACGTGAGGAACACAAATGCGAACAAGCCTGAATGGTCCCCAGGACAATAAGCAACTGAAAACTCACACCCCAGAAGTGACTCGAACCCATACTCCCAGGAGCCACGCAACTGGTATGTACAAGACGCCTTAATCCACTTGACCATCACGACCGGACAAAATGAGGTGATAGCCGAGGCTATTTGAACCACCCCACCGCCGGCACTCGGATAGTAATCTTGGGCATAGCATTTTACCAAATCACCTCATTCTTTGGGGCACACGTGAGGAACACAAATGCGAACAAGCCTGAATGGTCACCAGGACAATATGCAACTGAAAACTCACACCCCAGAAGTGACTCGAACCCATACTCCCAGGAGCCACGCAACTGGTATGTACAAGACGCCTTAATCCACTTGACCATCACGACCGGACAAAATGAGGTGATAGCCGAGGCTATTTGAACCACCCCACCGCCGGCACTCGGATAGTAATCTTGGGCATAGCATTTTACCAAATCACCTCATTCTTTGGGGCACACGTGAGGAAAAACAAATGCGAACAAGAGTGAATGGTCCCCAGGACAATATGCAACTGAAAACTCACACCCCAGAAGTGACTCGAACCCATACTCCCAGGAGCCACGCAACTGGTATGTACAAGACGCCTTAATCCACTTGACCATCACGACCGGACAAAATGAGGTGATAGCCGAGGCTATTTGAACCACCCCACCGCCGGCACTCGGATAGTAATCTTGGGCATAGCATTTTACCAAATCACCTCATTCTTTGGGCACACGTGAGGAACACAAATGCGAACAAGCCTGAATGGTCCCCAGGACAATAAGCAACTGAAAACTCACACCCCAGAAGTGACTCGAACCCATACTCCCAGGAGCCACGCAACTGGTATGTACAAGACGCCTTAATCCACTTGACCATCACGACCGGACAAAATGAGGTGATAGCCGAGGCTATTTGAACCACCCCACCGCCGGCACTCGGATAGTAATCTTGGGCATAGCATTTTACCAAATCACCTCATTCTTTGGGGCACACGTGAGGAACACAAATGCGAACAAGCCTGAATGGTCCCCAGGACAATATGCAACTGAAAACTCACACCCCAGAAGTGACTCGAACCCATACTCCCAGGAGCCACGCAACTGGTATGTACAAGACGCCTTAATCCACTTGACCATCACGACCGGACAAAATGAGGTGATAGCCGAGGCTATTTGAACCACCCCACCGCCGGCACTCGGATAGTAATCTTGGGCATAGCATTTTACCAAATCACCTCATTCTTTGGGGCACACGTGAGGAACACAAATGCGAACAAGCCTGAATGGTCCCCAGGACAATATGCAACTGAAAACTCACACCCCAGAAGTGACTCGAACCCATACTCCCAGGAGCCACGCAACTGGTATGTACAAGACGCCTTAATCCACTTGACCATCACGACCGGACAAAATGAGGTGATAGCCGAGGCTATTTGAACCACCCCACCGCCGGCACTCGGATAGTAATCTTGGGCATAGCATTTTACCAAACCGAGTTTTTACTTTTTACCGAGTGCCGGCGGTGGGGTGGTTCAAATAGCCTCGGCTATCATCTCATTTTGTCCGGTCGTGATGGTCAAGTGGATTAAGGCGTCTTGTACATACCAGTTGCGTGGCTCCTGGGAGTATGGGTTCGAGTCACTTCTGGGGTGTGAGTTTTCAGTTGCATATTGTCCTGGGGACCATTCAGGCTTGTTCGCATTTGTGTTCCTCACGTGTGCCCCAAAGAATGAGGTGATTTGGTAAAATGCTATGCCCAAGATTACTATCCGAGTGCCGGCGGTGGGGTGGTTCAAATAGCCTCGGCTATCACCCCATTTTGTCCGGTCGTGATAGTCAAGTGGATTAAGGCGTCTTGTACATACCAGTTGCGTGGCTCCTGGGAGTATGGGTTCGAGTCACTTCTGGGGTGTGAGTTTTCAGTTGCATATTGTCCTGGGGACCATTCAGGCTTGTTCGCATTTGTGTTCCTCACGTGTGCCCCAAAGAATGAGGTGATTTGGTAAAATGCTATGCCCAAGATTACTATCCGAGTGCCGGCGGTGGGGTTGTTCAAATAGCCTCGGCTATCACCTCATTTTGTCCGGTCGTGATGGTCAAGTGGATTAAGGCGTCTTGTACATACCAGTTGCGTGGCTCCTGGGAGTATGGGTTCGAGTCACTTCTGAGGTGTGAGTTTTCAGTTGCATATTGTCCTGGGGACCATTCAGGCTTGTTCGCATTTGTGTTCCTCACGTGTGCCCCAAAGAATGAGGTGATTTGGTAAAATGCTATGCCCAAGATTACTATCCAAGTGCCGGCGGTGGGGTGGTTCAAATAGCCTCATCTATCACCTCATTTTGTCCGGTCGTGATGGTCAAGTGGATTAAGGCGTCTTGTACATACCAGTTGCGTGGCTCCTGGGAGTATGGGTTCGAGTCACTTCTGGGGTGTGAGTTTTCAGTTATATATATATATATATATATATATATATATATATATATATATATATATATATATATATATATATATATATATATATATATATATATATATATATATATACATATATATATATATATATATATATATATATATATATATATATATATATATATATATATATATATATATATATGCGAACAAGCCTGAATGGTCCCCAGGACAATATGCAACTGAAAACTCACACCCCAGAAGTGACTCGAACCCATACTCCCAGGAGCCACGCAACTGGTATGTACAAGACGCCTTAATCCACTTGACCATCACGACCGGACAAAATGAGGTGATAGCCGAGGCTATTTGAACCACCCCACCGCCGGCACTCGGATAGTAATCTTGGGCATAGCATTTTACCAAATCACCTCATTCTTTGGGCACACGTGAGGAACACAAATGCGAACAAGCCTGAATGGTCCCCAGGACAATAAGCAACTGAAAACTCACACCCCAGAAGTGACTCGAACCCATACTCCCAGGAGCCACGCAACTGGTATGTACAAGACGCCTTAATCCACTTGACCATCACGACCGGACAAAATGAGGTGATAGCCGAGGCTATTTGAACCACCCCACCGCCGGCACTCGGATAGTAATCTTGGGCATAGCATTTTACCAAATCACCTCATTCTTTGGGGCACACGTGAGGAACACAAATGCGAACAAGCCTGAATGGTCCCCAGGACAATATGCAACTGAAAACTCACACCCCAGAAGTGACTCGAACCCATACTCCCAGGAGCCACGCAACTGGTATGTACAAGACGCCTTAATCCACTTGACCATCACGACCGGACAAAATGAGGTGATAGCCGAGGCTATTTGAACCACCCCACCGCCGGCACTCGGATAGTAATCTTGGGCATAGCATTTTACCAAATCACCTCATTCTTTGGGGCACACGTGAGGAACACAAATGCGAACAAGCCTGAATGGTCCCCAGGACAATATGCAACTGAAAACTCACACCCCAGAAGTGACTCGAACCCATACTCCCAGGAGCCACGCAACTGGTATGTACAAGACGCCTTAATCCACTTGACCATCACGACCGGACAAAATGAGGTGATAGCCGAGGCTATTTGAACCACCCCACCGCCGGCACTCGGATAGTAATCTTGGGCATAGCATTTTACCAAACCGAGTTTTTACTTTTTACCGAGTGCCGGCGGTGGGGTGGTTCAAATAGCCTCGGCTATCATCTCATTTTGTCCGGTCGTGATGGTCAAGTGGATTAAGGCGTCTTGTACATACCAGTTGCGTGGCTCCTGGGAGTATGGGTTCGAGTCACTTCTGGGGTGTGAGTTTTCAGTTGCATATTGTCCTGGGGACCATTCAGGCTTGTTCGCATTTGTGTTCCTCACGTGTGCCCCAAAGAATGAGGTGATTTGGTAAAATGCTATGCCCAAGATTACTATCCGAGTGCCGGCGGTGGGGTGGTTCAAATAGCCTCGGCTATCACCCCATTTTGTCCGGTCGTGATAGTCAAGTGGATTAAGGCGTCTTGTACATACCAGTTGCGTGGCTCCTGGAAGTATGGGTTCGAGTCACTTCTGGGGTGTGAGTTTTCAGTTGCATATTGTCCTGGGGACCATTCAGGCTTGTTCGCATTTGTGTTCCTCACGTGTGCCCCAAAGAATGAGGTGATTTGGTAAAATGCTATGCCCAAGATTACTATCCGAGTGCCGGCGGTGGGGTTGTTCAAATAGCCTCGGCTATCACCTCATTTTGTCCGGTCGTGATGGTCAAGTGGATTAAGGCGTCTTGTACATACCAGTTGCGTGGCTCCTGGGAGTATGGGTTCGAGTCACTTCTGAGGTGTGAGTTTTCAGTTGCATATTGTCCTGGGGACCATTCAGGCTTGTTCGCATTTGTGTTCCTCACGTGTGCCCCAAAGAATGAGGTGATTTGGTAAAATGCTATGCCCAAGATTACTATCCAAGTGCCGGCGGTGGGGTGGTTCAAATAGCCTCATCTATCACCTCATTTTGTCCGGTCGTGATGGTCAAGTGGATTAAGGCGTCTTGTACATACCAGTTGCGTGGCTCCTGGGAGTATGGGTTCGAGTCACTTCTGGGGTGTGAGTTTTCAGTTATATATATATATATATATATATATATATATATATATATATATATATATATATATATATATATATATATATATATATATATATATATATATATATATACATATATATATATATATATATATATATATATATATATATATATATATATATATATATATATATATATGCGAACAAGCCTGAATGGTCCCCAGGACAATATGCAACTGAAAACTCACACCCCAGAAGTGACTCGAACCCATACTCCCAGGAGCCACGCAACTGGTATGTACAAGACGCCTTAATCCACTTGACCATCACGACCGGACAAAATGAGGTGATAGCCGAGGCTATTTGAACCACCCCACCGCCGGCACTCGGATAGTAATCTTGGGCATAGCATTTTACCAAATCACCTCATTCTTTGGGGCACACGTGAGGAAAAACAAATGCGAACAAGAGTGAATGGTCCCCAGGACAATATGCAACTGAAAACTCACACCCCAGAAGTGACTCGAACCCATACTCCCAGGAGCCACGCAACTGGTATGTACAAGACGCCTTAATCCACTTGACCATCACGACCGGACAAAATGAGGTGATAGCCGAGGCTATTTGAACCACCCCACCGCCGGCACTCGGATAGTAATCTTGGGCATAGCATTTTACCAAATCACCTCATTCTTTGGGCACACGTGAGGAACACAAATGCGAACAAGCCTGAATGGTCCCCAGGACAATAAGCAACTGAAAACTCACACCCCAGAAGTGACTCGAACCCATACTCCCAGGAGCCACGCAACTGGTATGTACAAGACGCCTTAATCCACTTGACCATCACGACCGGACAAAATGAGGTGATAGCCGAGGCTATTTGAACCACCCCACCGCCGGCACTCGGATAGTAATCTTGGGCATAGCATTTTACCAAATCACCTCATTCTTTGGGGCACACGTGAGGAACACAAATGCGAACAAGCCTGAATGGTCACCAGGACAATATGCAACTGAAAACTCACACCCCAGAAGTGACTCGAACCCATACTCCCAGGAGCCACGCAACTGGTATGTACAAGACGCCTTAATCCACTTGACCATCACGACCGGACAAAATGAGGTGATAGCCGAGGCTATTTGAACCACCCCACCGCCGGCACTCGGATAGTAATCTTGGGCATAGCATTTTACCAAATCACCTCATTCTTTGGGGCACACGTGAGGAAAAACAAATGCGAACAAGAGTGAATGGTCCCCAGGACAATATGCAACTGAAAACTCACACCCCAGAAGTGACTCGAACCCATACTCCCAGGAGCCACGCAACTGGTATGTACAAGACGCCTTAATCCACTTGACCATCACGACCGGACAAAATGAGGTGATAGCCGAGGCTATTTGAACCACCCCACCGCCGGCACTCGGATAGTAATCTTGGGCATAGCATTTTACCAAATCACCTCATTCTTTGGGCACACGTGAGGAACACAAATGCGAACAAGCCTGAATGGTCCCCAGGACAATAAGCAACTGAAAACTCACACCCCAGAAGTGACTCGAACCCATACTCCCAGGAGCCACGCAACTGGTATGTACAAGACGCCTTAATCCACTTGACCATCACGACCGGACAAAATGAGGTGATAGCCGAGGCTATTTGAACCACCCCACCGCCGGCACTCGGATAGTAATCTTGGGCATAGCATTTTACCAAATCACCTCATTCTTTGGGGCACACGTGAGGAACACAAATGCGAACAAGCCTGAATGGTCCCCAGGACAATATGCAACTGAAAACTCACACCCCAGAAGTGACTCGAACCCATACTCCCAGGAGCCACGCAACTGGTATGTACAAGACGCCTTAATCCACTTGACCATCACGACCGGACAAAATGAGGTGATAGCCGAGGCTATTTGAACCACCCCACCGCCGGCACTCGGATAGTAATCTTGGGCATAGCATTTTACCAAATCACCTCATTCTTTGGGGCACACGTGAGGAACACAAATGCGAACAAGCCTGAATGGTCCCCAGGACAATATGCAACTGAAAACTCACACCCCAGAAGTGACTCGAACCCATACTCCCAGGAGCCACGCAACTGGTATGTACAAGACGCCTTAATCCACTTGACCATCACGACCGGACAAAATGAGGTGATAGCCGAGGCTATTTGAACCACCCCACCGCCGGCACTCGGATAGTAATCTTGGGCATAGCATTTTACCAAACCGAGTTTTTACTTTTTACCGAGTGCCGGCGGTGGGGTGGTTCAAATAGCCTCGGCTATCATCTCATTTTGTCCGGTCGTGATGGTCAAGTGGATTAAGGCGTCTTGTACATACCAGTTGCGTGGCTCCTGGGAGTATGGGTTCGAGTCACTTCTGGGGTGTGAGTTTTCAGTTGCATATTGTCCTGGGGACCATTCAGGCTTGTTCGCATTTGTGTTCCTCACGTGTGCCCCAAAGAATGAGGTGATTTGGTAAAATGCTATGCCCAAGATTACTATCCGAGTGCCGGCGGTGGGGTGGTTCAAATAGCCTCGGCTATCACCCCATTTTGTCCGGTCGTGATAGTCAAGTGGATTAAGGCGTCTTGTACATACCAGTTGCGTGGCTCCTGGGAGTATGGGTTCGAGTCACTTCTGGGGTGTGAGTTTTCAGTTGCATATTGTCCTGGGGACCATTCAGGCTTGTTCGCATTTGTGTTCCTCACGTGTGCCCCAAAGAATGAGGTGATTTGGTAAAATGCTATGCCCAAGATTACTATCCGAGTGCCGGCGGTGGGGTTGTTCAAATAGCCTCGGCTATCACCTCATTTTGTCCGGTCGTGATGGTCAAGTGGATTAAGGCGTCTTGTACATACCAGTTGCGTGGCTCCTGGGAGTATGGGTTCGAGTCACTTCTGAGGTGTGAGTTTTCAGTTGCATATTGTCCTGGGGACCATTCAGGCTTGTTCGCATTTGTGTTCCTCACGTGTGCCCCAAAGAATGAGGTGATTTGGTAAAATGCTATGCCCAAGATTACTATCCAAGTGCCGGCGGTGGGGTGGTTCAAATAGCCTCATCTATCACCTCATTTTGTCCGGTCGTGATGGTCAAGTGGATTAAGGCGTCTTGTACATACCAGTTGCGTGGCTCCTGGGAGTATGGGTTCGAGTCACTTCTGGGGTGTGAGTTTTCAGTTATATATATATATATATATATATATATATATATATATATATATATATATATATATATATATATATATATATATATATATATATATATATATATATATACATATATATATATATATATATATATATATATATATATATATATATATATATATATATATATATATATATATATATATGCGAACAAGCCTGAATGGTCCCCAGGACAATATGCAACTGAAAACTCACACCCCAGAAGTGACTCGAACCCATACTCCCAGGAGCCACGCAACTGGTATGTACAAGACGCCTTAATCCACTTGACCATCACGACCGGACAAAATGAGGTGATAGCCGAGGCTATTTGAACCACCCCACCGCCGGCACTCGGATAGTAATCTTGGGCATAGCATTTTACCAAATCACCTCATTCTTTGGGCACACGTGAGGAACACAAATGCGAACAAGCCTGAATGGTCCCCAGGACAATAAGCAACTGAAAACTCACACCCCAGAAGTGACTCGAACCCATACTCCCAGGAGCCACGCAACTGGTATGTACAAGACGCCTTAATCCACTTGACCATCACGACCGGACAAAATGAGGTGATAGCCGAGGCTATTTGAACCACCCCACCGCCGGCACTCGGATAGTAATCTTGGGCATAGCATTTTACCAAATCACCTCATTCTTTGGGGCACACGTGAGGAACACAAATGCGAACAAGCCTGAATGGTCCCCAGGACAATATGCAACTGAAAACTCACACCCCAGAAGTGACTCGAACCCATACTCCCAGGAGCCACGCAACTGGTATGTACAAGACGCCTTAATCCACTTGACCATCACGACCGGACAAAATGAGGTGATAGCCGAGGCTATTTGAACCACCCCACCGCCGGCACTCGGATAGTAATCTTGGGCATAGCATTTTACCAAATCACCTCATTCTTTGGGGCACACGTGAGGAACACAAATGCGAACAAGCCTGAATGGTCCCCAGGACAATATGCAACTGAAAACTCACACCCCAGAAGTGACTCGAACCCATACTCCCAGGAGCCACGCAACTGGTATGTACAAGACGCCTTAATCCACTTGACCATCACGACCGGACAAAATGAGGTGATAGCCGAGGCTATTTGAACCACCCCACCGCCGGCACTCGGATAGTAATCTTGGGCATAGCATTTTACCAAACCGAGTTTTTACTTTTTACCGAGTGCCGGCGGTGGGGTGGTTCAAATAGCCTCGGCTATCATCTCATTTTGTCCGGTCGTGATGGTCAAGTGGATTAAGGCGTCTTGTACATACCAGTTGCGTGGCTCCTGGGAGTATGGGTTCGAGTCACTTCTGGGGTGTGAGTTTTCAGTTGCATATTGTCCTGGGGACCATTCAGGCTTGTTCGCATTTGTGTTCCTCACGTGTGCCCCAAAGAATGAGGTGATTTGGTAAAATGCTATGCCCAAGATTACTATCCGAGTGCCGGCGGTGGGGTGGTTCAAATAGCCTCGGCTATCACCCCATTTTGTCCGGTCGTGATAGTCAAGTGGATTAAGGCGTCTTGTACATACCAGTTGCGTGGCTCCTGGAAGTATGGGTTCGAGTCACTTCTGGGGTGTGAGTTTTCAGTTGCATATTGTCCTGGGGACCATTCAGGCTTGTTCGCATTTGTGTTCCTCACGTGTGCCCCAAAGAATGAGGTGATTTGGTAAAATGCTATGCCCAAGATTACTATCCGAGTGCCGGCGGTGGGGTTGTTCAAATAGCCTCGGCTATCACCTCATTTTGTCCGGTCGTGATGGTCAAGTGGATTAAGGCGTCTTGTACATACCAGTTGCGTGGCTCCTGGGAGTATGGGTTCGAGTCACTTCTGAGGTGTGAGTTTTCAGTTGCATATTGTCCTGGGGACCATTCAGGCTTGTTCGCATTTGTGTTCCTCACGTGTGCCCCAAAGAATGAGGTGATTTGGTAAAATGCTATGCCCAAGATTACTATCCAAGTGCCGGCGGTGGGGTGGTTCAAATAGCCTCATCTATCACCTCATTTTGTCCGGTCGTGATGGTCAAGTGGATTAAGGCGTCTTGTACATACCAGTTGCGTGGCTCCTGGGAGTATGGGTTCGAGTCACTTCTGGGGTGTGAGTTTTCAGTTATATATATATATATATATATATATATATATATATATATATATATATATATATATATATATATATATATATATATATATATATATATATATATATATATATATACATATATATATATATATATATATATATATATATATATATATATATATATATATATATATATATATATATATGCGAACAAGCCTGAATGGTCCCCAGGACAATATGCAACTGAAAACTCACACCCCAGAAGTGACTCGAACCCATACTCCCAGGAGCCACGCAACTGGTATGTACAAGACGCCTTAATCCACTTGACCATCACGACCGGACAAAATGAGGTGATAGCCGAGGCTATTTGAACCACCCCACCGCCGGCACTCGGATAGTAATCTTGGGCATAGCATTTTACCAAATCACCTCATTCTTTGGGGCACACGTGAGGAAAAACAAATGCGAACAAGAGTGAATGGTCCCCAGGACAATATGCAACTGAAAACTCACACCCCAGAAGTGACTCGAACCCATACTCCCAGGAGCCACGCAACTGGTATGTACAAGACGCCTTAATCCACTTGACCATCACGACCGGACAAAATGAGGTGATAGCCGAGGCTATTTGAACCACCCCACCGCCGGCACTCGGATAGTAATCTTGGGCATAGCATTTTACCAAATCACCTCATTCTTTGGGCACACGTGAGGAACACAAATGCGAACAAGCCTGAATGGTCCCCAGGACAATAAGCAACTGAAAACTCACACCCCAGAAGTGACTCGAACCCATACTCCCAGGAGCCACGCAACTGGTATGTACAAGACGCCTTAATCCACTTGACCATCACGACCGGACAAAATGAGGTGATAGCCGAGGCTATTTGAACCACCCCACCGCCGGCACTCGGATAGTAATCTTGGGCATAGCATTTTACCAAATCACCTCATTCTTTGGGGCACACGTGAGGAACACAAATGCGAACAAGCCTGAATGGTCACCAGGACAATATGCAACTGAAAACTCACACCCCAGAAGTGACTCGAACCCATACTCCCAGGAGCCACGCAACTGGTATGTACAAGACGCCTTAATCCACTTGACCATCACGACCGGACAAAATGAGGTGATAGCCGAGGCTATTTGAACCACCCCACCGCCGGCACTCGGATAGTAATCTTGGGCATAGCATTTTACCAAATCACCTCATTCTTTGGGGCACACGTGAGGAAAAACAAATGCGAACAAGAGTGAATGGTCCCCAGGACAATATGCAACTGAAAACTCACACCCCAGAAGTGACTCGAACCCATACTCCCAGGAGCCACGCAACTGGTATGTACAAGACGCCTTAATCCACTTGACCATCACGACCGGACAAAATGAGGTGATAGCCGAGGCTATTTGAACCACCCCACCGCCGGCACTCGGATAGTAATCTTGGGCATAGCATTTTACCAAATCACCTCATTCTTTGGGCACACGTGAGGAACACAAATGCGAACAAGCCTGAATGGTCCCCAGGACAATAAGCAACTGAAAACTCACACCCCAGAAGTGACTCGAACCCATACTCCCAGGAGCCACGCAACTGGTATGTACAAGACGCCTTAATCCACTTGACCATCACGACCGGACAAAATGAGGTGATAGCCGAGGCTATTTGAACCACCCCACCGCCGGCACTCGGATAGTAATCTTGGGCATAGCATTTTACCAAATCACCTCATTCTTTGGGGCACACGTGAGGAACACAAATGCGAACAAGCCTGAATGGTCCCCAGGACAATATGCAACTGAAAACTCACACCCCAGAAGTGACTCGAACCCATACTCCCAGGAGCCACGCAACTGGTATGTACAAGACGCCTTAATCCACTTGACCATCACGACCGGACAAAATGAGGTGATAGCCGAGGCTATTTGAACCACCCCACCGCCGGCACTCGGATAGTAATCTTGGGCATAGCATTTTACCAAATCACCTCATTCTTTGGGGCACACGTGAGGAACACAAATGCGAACAAGCCTGAATGGTCCCCAGGACAATATGCAACTGAAAACTCACACCCCAGAAGTGACTCGAACCCATACTCCCAGGAGCCACGCAACTGGTATGTACAAGACGCCTTAATCCACTTGACCATCACGACCGGACAAAATGAGGTGATAGCCGAGGCTATTTGAACCACCCCACCGCCGGCACTCGGATAGTAATCTTGGGCATAGCATTTTACCAAACCGAGTTTTTACTTTTTACCGAGTGCCGGCGGTGGGGTGGTTCAAATAGCCTCGGCTATCATCTCATTTTGTCCGGTCGTGATGGTCAAGTGGATTAAGGCGTCTTGTACATACCAGTTGCGTGGCTCCTGGGAGTATGGGTTCGAGTCACTTCTGGGGTGTGAGTTTTCAGTTGCATATTGTCCTGGGGACCATTCAGGCTTGTTCGCATTTGTGTTCCTCACGTGTGCCCCAAAGAATGAGGTGATTTGGTAAAATGCTATGCCCAAGATTACTATCCGAGTGCCGGCGGTGGGGTGGTTCAAATAGCCTCGGCTATCACCCCATTTTGTCCGGTCGTGATAGTCAAGTGGATTAAGGCGTCTTGTACATACCAGTTGCGTGGCTCCTGGGAGTATGGGTTCGAGTCACTTCTGGGGTGTGAGTTTTCAGTTGCATATTGTCCTGGGGACCATTCAGGCTTGTTCGCATTTGTGTTCCTCACGTGTGCCCCAAAGAATGAGGTGATTTGGTAAAATGCTATGCCCAAGATTACTATCCGAGTGCCGGCGGTGGGGTTGTTCAAATAGCCTCGGCTATCACCTCATTTTGTCCGGTCGTGATGGTCAAGTGGATTAAGGCGTCTTGTACATACCAGTTGCGTGGCTCCTGGGAGTATGGGTTCGAGTCACTTCTGAGGTGTGAGTTTTCAGTTGCATATTGTCCTGGGGACCATTCAGGCTTGTTCGCATTTGTGTTCCTCACGTGTGCCCCAAAGAATGAGGTGATTTGGTAAAATGCTATGCCCAAGATTACTATCCAAGTGCCGGCGGTGGGGTGGTTCAAATAGCCTCATCTATCACCTCATTTTGTCCGGTCGTGATGGTCAAGTGGATTAAGGCGTCTTGTACATACCAGTTGCGTGGCTCCTGGGAGTATGGGTTCGAGTCACTTCTGGGGTGTGAGTTTTCAGTTATATATATATATATATATATATATATATATATATATATATATATATATATATATATATATATATATATATATATATATATATATATATATACATATATATATATATATATATATATATATATATATATATATATATATATATATATATATATATATATATATATATGCGAACAAGCCTGAATGGTCCCCAGGACAATATGCAACTGAAAACTCACACCCCAGAAGTGACTCGAACCCATACTCCCAGGAGCCACGCAACTGGTATGTACAAGACGCCTTAATCCACTTGACCATCACGACCGGACAAAATGAGGTGATAGCCGAGGCTATTTGAACCACCCCACCGCCGGCACTCGGATAGTAATCTTGGGCATAGCATTTTACCAAATCACCTCATTCTTTGGGGCACACGTGAGGAAAAACAAATGCGAACAAGAGTGAATGGTCCCCAGGACAATATGCAACTGAAAACTCACACCCCAGAAGTGACTCGAACCCATACTCCCAGGAGCCACGCAACTGGTATGTACAAGACGCCTTAATCCACTTGACCATCACGACCGGACAAAATGAGGTGATAGCCGAGGCTATTTGAACCACCCCACCGCCGGCACTCGGATAGTAATCTTGGGCATAGCATTTTACCAAATCACCTCATTCTTTGGGCACACGTGAGGAACACAAATGCGAACAAGCCTGAATGGTCCCCAGGACAATAAGCAACTGAAAACTCACACCCCAGAAGTGACTCGAACCCATACTCCCAGGAGCCACGCAACTGGTATGTACAAGACGCCTTAATCCACTTGACCATCACGACCGGACAAAATGAGGTGATAGCCGAGGCTATTTGAACCACCCCACCGCCGGCACTCGGATAGTAATCTTGGGCATAGCATTTTACCAAATCACCTCATTCTTTGGGGCACACGTGAGGAACACAAATGCGAACAAGCCTGAATGGTCACCAGGACAATATGCAACTGAAAACTCACACCCCAGAAGTGACTCGAACCCATACTCCCAGGAGCCACGCAACTGGTATGTACAAGACGCCTTAATCCACTTGACCATCACGACCGGACAAAATGAGGTGATAGCCGAGGCTATTTGAACCACCCCACCGCCGGCACTCGGATAGTAATCTTGGGCATAGCATTTTACCAAATCACCTCATTCTTTGGGGCACACGTGAGGAAAAACAAATGCGAACAAGAGTGAATGGTCCCCAGGACAATATGCAACTGAAAACTCACACCCCAGAAGTGACTCGAACCCATACTCCCAGGAGCCACGCAACTGGTATGTACAAGACGCCTTAATCCACTTGACCATCACGACCGGACAAAATGAGGTGATAGCCGAGGCTATTTGAACCACCCCACCGCCGGCACTCGGATAGTAATCTTGGGCATAGCATTTTACCAAATCACCTCATTCTTTGGGCACACGTGAGGAACACAAATGCGAACAAGCCTGAATGGTCCCCAGGACAATAAGCAACTGAAAACTCACACCCCAGAAGTGACTCGAACCCATACTCCCAGGAGCCACGCAACTGGTATGTACAAGACGCCTTAATCCACTTGACCATCACGACCGGACAAAATGAGGTGATAGCCGAGGCTATTTGAACCACCCCACCGCCGGCACTCGGATAGTAATCTTGGGCATAGCATTTTACCAAATCACCTCATTCTTTGGGGCACACGTGAGGAACACAAATGCGAACAAGCCTGAATGGTCCCCAGGACAATATGCAACTGAAAACTCACACCCCAGAAGTGACTCGAACCCATACTCCCAGGAGCCACGCAACTGGTATGTACAAGACGCCTTAATCCACTTGACCATCACGACCGGACAAAATGAGGTGATAGCCGAGGCTATTTGAACCACCCCACCGCCGGCACTCGGATAGTAATCTTGGGCATAGCATTTTACCAAATCACCTCATTCTTTGGGGCACACGTGAGGAACACAAATGCGAACAAGCCTGAATGGTCCCCAGGACAATATGCAACTGAAAACTCACACCCCAGAAGTGACTCGAACCCATACTCCCAGGAGCCACGCAACTGGTATGTACAAGACGCCTTAATCCACTTGACCATCACGACCGGACAAAATGAGGTGATAGCCGAGGCTATTTGAACCACCCCACCGCCGGCACTCGGATAGTAATCTTGGGCATAGCATTTTACCAAACCGAGTTTTTACTTTTTACCGAGTGCCGGCGGTGGGGTGGTTCAAATAGCCTCGGCTATCATCTCATTTTGTCCGGTCGTGATGGTCAAGTGGATTAAGGCGTCTTGTACATACCAGTTGCGTGGCTCCTGGGAGTATGGGTTCGAGTCACTTCTGGGGTGTGAGTTTTCAGTTGCATATTGTCCTGGGGACCATTCAGGCTTGTTCGCATTTGTGTTCCTCACGTGTGCCCCAAAGAATGAGGTGATTTGGTAAAATGCTATGCCCAAGATTACTATCCAAGTGCCGGCGGTGGGGTGGTTCAAATAGCCTCGGCTATCACCCCATTTTGTCCGGTCGTGATAGTCAAGTGGATTAAGGCGTCTTGTACATACCAGTTGCGTGGCTCCTGGGAGTATGGGTTCGAGTCACTTCTGGGGTGTGAGTTTTCAGTTGCATATTGTCCTGGGGACCATTCAGGCTTGTTCGCATTTGTGTTCCTCACGTGTGCCCCAAAGAATGAGGTGATTTGGTAAAATGCTATGCCCAAGATTACTATCCGAGTGCCGGCGGTGGGGTTGTTCAAATAGCCTCGGCTATCACCTCATTTTGTCCGGTCGTGATGGTCAAGTGGATTAAGGCGTCTTGTACATACCAGTTGCGTGGCTCCTGGGAGTATGGGTTCGAGTCACTTCTGAGGTGTGAGTTTTCAGTTGCATATTGTCCTGGGGACCATTCAGGCTTGTTCGCATTTGTGTTCCTCACGTGTGCCCCAAAGAATGAGGTGATTTGGTAAAATGCTATGCCCAAGATTACTATCCAAGTGCCGGCGGTGGGGTGGTTCAAATAGCCTCATCTATCACCTCATTTTGTCCGGTCGTGATGGTCAAGTGGATTAAGGCGTCTTGTACATACCAGTTGCGTGGCTCCTGGGAGTATGGGTTCGAGTCACTTCTGGGGTGTGAGTTTTCAGTTATATATATATATATATATATATATATATATATATATATATATATATATATATATATATATATATATATATATATATATATATATATATATATATATATATATATATATATATATATATATATATACATATATATATATATATATATATATATATATATATATATATATATATATATATATATATATATATATATGCGAACAAGCCTGAATGGTCCCCAGGACAATATGCAACTGAAAACTCACACCCCAGAAGTGACTCGAACCCATACTCCCAGGAGCCACGCAACTGGTATGTACAAGACGCCTTAATCCACTTGACCATCACGACCGGACAAAATGAGGTGATAGCCGAGGCTATTTGAACCACCCCACCGCCGGCACTCGGATAGTAATCTTGGGCATAGCATTTTACCAAATCACCTCATTCTTTGGGGCACACGTGAGGAACACAAATGCGAACAAGCCTGAATGGTCACCAGGACAATATGCAACTGAAAACTCACACCCCAGAAGTGACTCGAACCCATACTCCCAGGAGCCACGCAACTGGTATGTACAAGACGCCTTAATCCACTTGACCATCACGACCGGACAAAATGAGGTGATAGCCGAGGCTATTTGAACCACCCCACCGCCGGCACTCGGATAGTAATCTTGGGCATAGCATTTTACCAAATCACCTCATTCTTTGGGGCACACGTGAGGAAAAACAAATGCGAACAAGAGTGAATGGTCCCCAGGACAATATGCAACTGAAAACTCACACCCCAGAAGTGACTCGAACCCATACTCCCAGGAGCCACGCAACTGGTATGTACAAGACGCCTTAATCCACTTGACCATCACGACCGGACAAAATGAGGTGATAGCCGAGGCTATTTGAACCACCCCACCGCCGGCACTCGGATAGTAATCTTGGGCATAA
Source organism: Procambarus clarkii (assembly GCF_040958095.1). Classification (NCBI taxonomy): domain Eukaryota; kingdom Metazoa; phylum Arthropoda; class Malacostraca; order Decapoda; family Cambaridae; genus Procambarus; species Procambarus clarkii. The sequence goes on from NC_091211.1 coordinate 12,078,221, forward strand.
CATTTTACCAAATCACCTCATTCTTTGGGCACACGTGAGGAACACAAATGCGAACAAGCCTGAATGGTCCCCAGGACAATAAGCAACTGAAAACTCACACCCCAGAAGTGACTCGAACCCATACTCCCAGGAGCCACGCAACTGGTATGTACAAGACGCCTTAATCCACTTGACCATCACGACCGGACAAAATGAGGTGATAGCCGAGGCTATTTGAACCACCCCACCGCCGGCACTCGGATAGTAATCTTGGGCATAGCATTTTACCAAATCACCTCATTCTTTGGGGCACACGTGAGGAACACAAATGCGAACAAGCCTGAATGGTCCCCAGGACAATATGCAACTGAAAACTCACACCCCAGAAGTGACTCGAACCCATACTCCCAGGAGCCACGCAACTGGTATGTACAAGACGCCTTAATCCACTTGACCATCACGACCGGACAAAATGAGGTGATAGCCGAGGCTATTTGAACCACCCCACCGCCGGCACTCGGATAGTAATCTTGGGCATAGCATTTTACCAAATCACCTCATTCTTTGGGGCACACGTGAGGAACACAAATGCGAACAAGCCTGAATGGTCCCCAGGACAATATGCAACTGAAAACTCACACCCCAGAAGTGACTCGAACCCATACTCCCAGGAGCCACGCAACTGGTATGTACAAGACGCCTTAATCCACTTGACCATCACGACCGGACAAAATGAGGTGATAGCCGAGGCTATTTGAACCACCCCACCGCCGGCACTCGGATAGTAATCTTGGGCATAGCATTTTACCAAACCGAGTTTTTACTTTTTACCGAGTGCCGGCGGTGGGGTGGTTCAAATAGCCTCGGCTATCATCTCATTTTGTCCGGTCGTGATGGTCAAGTGGATTAAGGCGTCTTGTACATACCAGTTGCGTGGCTCCTGGGAGTATGGGTTCGAGTCACTTCTGGGGTGTGAGTTTTCAGTTGCATATTGTCCTGGGGACCATTCAGGCTTGTTCGCATTTGTGTTCCTCACGTGTGCCCCAAAGAATGAGGTGATTTGGTAAAATGCTATGCCCAAGATTACTATCCGAGTGCCGGCGGTGGGGTGGTTCAAATAGCCTCGGCTATCACCCTATTTTGTCCGGTCGTGATAGTCAAGTGGATTAAGGCGTCTTGTACATACCAGTTGCGTGGCTCCTGGGAGTATGGGTTCGAGTCACTTCTGGGGTGTGAGTTTTCAGTTGCATATTGTCCTGGGGACCATTCAGGCTTGTTCGCATTTGTGTTCCTCACGTGTGCCCCAAAGAATGAGGTGATTTGGTAAAATGCTATGCCCAAGATTACTATCCAAGTGCCGGCGGTGGGGTGGTTCAAATAGCCTCATCTATCACCTCATTTTGTCCGGTCGTGATGGTCAAGTGGATTAAGGCGTCTTGTACATACCAGTTGCGTGGCTCCTGGGAGTATGGGTTCGAGTCACTTCTGGGGTGTGAGTTTTCAGTTGCATATTGTCCTGGGGACCATTCAGGCTTGTTCGCATTTGTGTTCCTCACGTGTGCCCCAAAGAATGAGGTGATTTGGTAAAATGCTATGCCCAAGATTACTATCCGAGTGCCGGCGGTGGGGTGGTTCAAATAGCCTCGGCTATCACCTCATTTTGTCCGGTCGTGATGGTCAAGTGGATTAAGGCGTCTTGTACATACCAGTTGCGTGGCTCCTGGGAGTATGGGTTCGAGTCACTTCTGGGGTGTGAGTTTTCAGTTGCATATTGTCCTGGGGACCATTCAGGCTTGTTCGCATTTGTGTTCCTCACGTGTGCCCCAAAGAATGAGGTGATTTGTTAAAATGCTATGCCCAAGATTACTATCCGAGTGCCGGCGGTGGGGTGGTTCAAATAGCCTCGGCTATCACCTCATTTTGTCCGGTCGTGATGGTCAAGTGGATTAAGGCGTCTTGTACATACCAGTTGCGTGGCTCCTGGGAGTATGGGTTCGAGTCACTTCTGGGGTGTGAGTTTTCAGTTATATATATATATATATATATATATATATATATATATATATATATATATATATATATATATATATATATATATATATATATATATATATATATATATATATATATATATATATATATATATATATATATATATATATATATATATATATATATATATATATATATATATATATATGTCGTACCTAATAGCCAGAACGCACTTCTCAGCCTACTATTCAAGGCCCGATTTGCCTAATAAGCCAAGTTTTCATGAATTAATGTTTTTTCGTCTACCTAACCTACCTAACCTAACCTAACCTAGCTTTTTTTGGCTACCTAACCTAACCTTACCTATAAATATAGGTTAGGTTAGGTTAGGTAGGGTTGGTTAGGTTCGGTCATATATCTACGTTAATTTTAACTCCAATAAAAAAAAATTGACCTCATACATGGAGAAAAGGGTTGCTTTATCATTTCATAAGAAAAAAATTATAGTAAATATATTAATTCAGGAAAACTTGGCTTATTAGGCAAATCGGGCCTTGAATAGTAGGCTGAGAAGTGAGTTCTGGCTACTAGGTACGACATATATATATATATATATATATATATATATATATATATATATATATATATATATATATATATATATATATATATATATATATATATATATATATATATATATATATATATATATATATATATATATATATATATATATATATATATATATATATAGGAAGGGAGTACCACCTCTAGCTGGAAGAAGGGGGACCCATTGCCTCGGAGGAAACCACGCATAACGCATTAGAGGGAATGTTTAGATCCCCTCCAATACAGTTTCTGTTTGCTTTTCTCCTACCACCCCCTTCCTTTTTTATTTTTTGTGCTTTATTATGCATTTGATGGTTACAAGATATATATATATATATATATATATATATATATATATATATATATATATATATATATATATACATATATATATATATATATATATATATATATATATATATATATATATATATATATATATATATATATATACATATATATATATATATATATATATATATATATATATATATATATATATATATATATATATATATATATATATATATGTCGTACCTAGTAGCCAGAACGTACTTCTCAGCCAACTATGCAAGGCCCGATTTGCCTAATAAGCCAAGTTTTCACGAATTAATTGTTTTTCGACTACCTAACCTACCTAACCTAACCTAACCTAACTTTTTGGGCTACCTAACCTAACCTAACCTATAAAGATAGGTTAGGTTAGGTTAGGTAGGGTTGGTTAGGTTCGGTCAAATATCTACGTTAATTTTAACTCCAATAAAAAAAAAATGACCTCATACATAATGAAATGGGTAGCTTTATCATTTCATAAGAAAAAAATTAGAGAAAATATATTAATTCAGGAAAACTTGGCTTATTAGGCAAATCGGGCCTTGCATAGTAGGCCAAAAAGTGCGTTCTGGCTACTAGGTACGACATATATATGTATATGTATATATGTCGTACCTAGTAGCCAGAACGCACTTCTCAGCCTACTATGCAAGGCCCGAATTGCCTAATAAGCCAAGTTTTCCTGAATTAATATATTTTCTCAAAATTTTTCTTATGAAATGATAAAGCTACCCATTTCATTGTGTATGAGGTCAATTTTCTTTTATTGGAGTTAAAATTAACGTAGATATATGACCGAACCTAACCAACCCTACCTAACCTAACCTAACCTATCTTTATAGGTTAGGTTAGGTTAGGTAGCCGAAAAAGTTAGGTTAGGTTAGGTAAGGTAGGTTAGGTAGTCTAAAAACAATTAATTCATGAAAACTTGGCTTATTATTCAAATCGGGCCTTGCATAGTAGGCTGAGAAGTGCGTTCTGGCTACTAGGTACGACATATATATATATATATATATATATATATATATATATATATATATATATATATATATATATATATATATATATATATATATATATATATATAATGTTTTGTCTGTAGGGTCAAATCCAATCCATTAACATATATCTAATATGTTTATTTTCACAATGCTTGTGGGTATGCAATGCTTTTTGTTGTTCCATTGTCTGGGGAGATATAGAGATTGTCTGGTTTGCCGACTCTAGAACACGCAACATATAATTGTCCATGTGAGAGGCAATCCGTGTCTAGATGTAAACCGTACAATTTTAAAGATTGGTCCTGAGCTTTGTTGATGGTAGCTGCAAACGCCAATCGAATTGGAAATTACAATCTCTTAAATTGAAATGGCATATCTGCTGAAATCCGAGGAATGCAAGCAATGAGGACATCTCCACATTTGAAAGGTCCTGTCAAGATTGTTGCTTCTACGATGCTACTGATTATTTTTTACTACAAGCCACGTGACGTTGCAAAGCTTTGGCTAGTTGATATTTCGCAACATGATAATTTGCTCGCCGATTTTCAATTGCAGTACGTGCAGTGGTATCCCTGGCAGATCGAGTGAATACAAAAATTCTGTTTGGATAATTACCCGCTTCATCTGTTTCCAGAATAATGTCGACGGACTTGTATGTGACTTCCTCGCGTTCAATGTAAGACTGAATTGTATTGCTAAGTTTGCAGACGTGTTTGTTCTTGGTCGCAAGAATAGCTCGTTCACTCAGCCAATCGCGATACTTATAATTGGCTTGAATATTAGGAAATACTTTTTCAACCAATTCCTCTTTTGACGTCACTAAATTGCAGAAGTTATGACGCAATGAAATTCGCTCTGAGGTCAGATCAGCCGACACGTTTCCGTTCCCAATTTCCAGAAATTGATGTGAGAATATCTCAGCTGAATGATCGTTTTGCAGTTGAACACGCAAATTTGTAGTTAATTTTAACGTCTTCACGTGGCACCACAAAGTAGAGTATTTCAGGCAAGCATTTATTTCGTCCGCTGGTGTCGATCGAGGAATTACAGGTAATGTTTGCCTGAAATGTCCTGCAAGCAATATTAGTGTATTCCAAAACGGTCTGATGTTTCCATGCATATCAATGATCGATCAAGAACCTCGAGCGACTTTTTGTTGTCCATTGTGCATTCATCCTAAACAATAAGTTTGCATTTCTGCAATACTTTTCCCATGCCGGATGCTTTGGAAATGTTGCACGTGGGAGTTTCAATTAATTTCACGTTCATTGTCAATTTCAAAGCCGAATGAGCAGTTCTTCCACCTGGAAGCAATGTCGCAATTATTCAGGACGATGCAAGAGCTAAGGCTACGCCATTTTGGGATTAAATTGCTGCCAGAATCAATCTAATTAGGAAGGTTTTACCAGTTCCTCCTGGCGCATCTAAGAAGATTTCTCCAAGCTCGTTATTGACAGTTTGAATTATTTGATCTCAATAGCATTTTTGCTCAAACGTTAGCTTAGGAATATTGATTGCATATACGACAACAGATCACCCGTGTTGTAATTTTGTCCACGACGCAATTCTACATGGAACGAAGCAGCAGCAGATCGATTCAGTGATGGCATTCCCAATTGATTGAGAACTTTGTTAGGAATTTCTAAAAACAAATCCTCAATCATTATTAACGCTTCGCTGTAGATTTCTGCTAAGAAATCCACGTTCGTATATGAATTTTCCTTGCGTATTCAATGGACAATATCTTTAGCTAAGTGCGATTTATATTTCTCCCATAACTCTGTTGGAGACGAAGGAAAGCACGCAGTCAATATGATTGCAAACAATGCACGAATTTGATTTGGATGTGACGTGTTTGACGCATCATTAATGCATACATCCCAGTGTCGGTCGTTCTACAATAAATACAGAGTTGACATGCACTACGGAAAGTGGCATGTGTAACGCCGTTGAAAAGTTTCAATGGCTGGAAGACGTTGGACCGAGCACATTCACCAACAGCATGCGAAGAAAGAAGCATATCTTGATTGGGATGGCACGGATGCCAGGATGTCCGTCGACTTTCGCTCTCCTCTTCTGAGTCGTTCAAATGAGTTTTTACTCGCATTCCACATGTAATACGGAGGCACTTCCGAATACAGCAGTGTTTTCACAAATGCATCATTCTGACATAACGTTAAAAAAGCAGTTAACGTTGTAGCCGGTGGATTCACAGCTATTTGTTGCACATTTGTAGCTGTGAAATATACGCGTTGTCCATTTTCTTGTTTAAAAAACAAAACAAATACTAACGAAATATTTCAATTAAAACGCAGATCAATCGACACAGCTCAATTCCACCGCCAATTGCACTGAAAAATAAGAACAGTTAAAAAAACGAAAGGAAAAATAATGAAAAAATAAAAAATATACTATACTCACGAAATGAAAGGTATCATAAACTATACAGCTCAATTCCAATGTAATGTCACACAAAATAATTAAATCAATATGAAAATAAATCGAAATCTATGAAAAAATTATCAATGCAATCGGAAACATTGAAATGGAATCGTAACATATTTAGTTTATTTGATTACTAGTAATAGCAACCTGTGTTTCAAGTAATAACTTGCCCGTATGCTGCCCATAATAGCAACCTGTGTTGCTTTTACAGGCAACAGATGGCGCTGTTTTTCAAGAAAAACGTGTTTTTTACCTGTCACAGGTGTGGTATCTATATAATAGGTACATCAAAACACACGGGAATTCGAAAGGAACGTTGTGTCAAAATTTCGAAGCAATTGGTGAAGAACTTTTGGAGATTACAGAGTGTGTTACTCTTACGTCCAGGTGGCAGGTGGAAGAACTGCTCATTCGGCTTTGAAATTGATATCGAACGTGAAATTCATTGAAACTCCCACGTGCAACATTTCCAAAGCATCCGGCATGGGAAAAGTATATATAATATATATATATATATAATATATGAAAAATATATATATAATATACATATATATATATAATATACATATATATATAATATACATATATATATATAATATACATATATATATATAATATACATATATATATAATATATATTATACATATATATATATATATATATATATATATATATATATATATATATATATATATATATATATATATATATATATATATATATATATATATATATATATATATATATATATATATATATATATATATATATATATATATATATATATATATATATATATATATATATATATATATATATATATATATATATATATATATATATATATATATATATATATATATATATATATATATATATATATATATATATATATATATATGTCGTACCTAGTAGCCAAAACGCACTTCTCAGCCTACTATGCAAGGCCCGATTTGCCTAATAAGCCAAGTTTTCCTGAATTAATATATTTTCTCTAATTTTTTTCTTATGAAATGATAAAGCTACCCATTTAATTATGTATGAGGTCAATTTTTTTTTATTGGAGTTAAATTAATGTAGATATATGACCGAACCTAACCAACCCTACCTAACCTAACCTAACCTATCTTTATAGGTTAGGTTAGGTTAGGTAGCCGAAAAAGTTAGGTTAGGTTAGGTAGGTTAGGTAGTCGAAAAACAATTAATTCATGAAAACTTGGCTTATTAGGCAAACTGGGCCTTGCGTAGTAGGCTGAGAAGTGCGTTCTGGCTACTAGGTACGACATATATATATATATAAATATATATATATATATATATATATATATATATATATATATATATATATATATATATATATATATATATATATATATATATATATATATATATATATATATATATATATATATATATATAGGTACGTACTAGGTACGACAAATATATATATATATATATATATATATATATATATATATATATATATATATATATATATATATATAGGTACGTACTAGGTACGACATATATATATATATATATATATATATATATATATATATATATATATATATATATATATATATATATATGGCGTACCTAGTAGCCAGAACGCACTTCTCAGCCTACTATTCAAGTCCCGATTTGCCTAATAAGCCAAGTTTTCATGAATTAATTGTTTTTCGACAACCCAACCTACCTAACCTAACCTAACCTACCTTTTTCGGCTACCTAACCTAACCTATAAAGATAGGTTAGGTTAGGTTAGGTAGGGTTGGTTAGGTTCGGTCATATATCTACGTTAATTTTAACTCCAATAAAATAAAATTAACATCATACATAATGAAATGGGTAGCTTTATCATTTCATAAGAAAAAATTTAGAGAAAATATATTAATTCAGGAAAACTTGGCTTATTAGGCAAATCGGGCCTTGCATAGTAGGCTGAGAAGTGCATTCTGGCTACTAGGTACGACATATATATATATATATATATATATATATATATATATATTAGAACTTACGTCTCTCTGATATTATATCTACATTTGAGTGAGGTGGGAAGGATGATGTGGCATTATCAACACAAGACAGAACAGGAGGGGATATTAATAGGGTATTAAAAGTATCAACACAAGACAGAACAGAAACAATGGGTATTGAATAGAAGTGTTTGTAGAAAGCCTATTGGTCCATATTTCTTGATGCTTCTATATTGGGGCGGAGTCTTGAGGTGGGTAGAATATAGTTGTGCAATAATTGGCTGTTGATTGCTGGTGTTGACTTCTTGATGTGTAATGCCTCGCAAACGTCAAGCCGCCTGCTATCGCTGTATCTATCGATGATTTCTGTGTTGTTTACTAGGATTTCTCTGGCGATGGTTTGGTTATGGGAAGAGATTATATGTTCCTTAATGGAGCCCTGTTGCTTATGCATCGTTAAACGCCTGGAAAGAGATGTTGTTGTCTTGCCTATATACTGGGTTTTTTGGAGCTTACAGTCCCCAAGTGGGCATTTGAAGGCATAGACGACGTTAGTCTCTTTTAAAGCGTTCTGTTTTGTGTCTGGAGAGTTTCTCATGAGTAGGCTGGCCGTTTTTCTGGTTTTATAGTAAATCGTCAGTTGTATCTTCTGATTTTTGTCTGTAGGGATAACGTTTCTATTAACAATATCTTTCAGGACCCTTTCCTCCGTTTTATGAGCTGTGGAAAAGAAGTTCCTGTAAAATAGTCTAATAGGGGGTATAGGTGTTGTGTTAGTTGTCTCTTCAGAGGTTGCATGGCTTTTCACTTTCCTTCTTATGATGTCTTCGATGAAACCATTGGAGAAGCCGTTATTGACTAGGACCTGCCTTACCCTACAGAGTTCTTCGTCGACTTGCTTCCATTCTGAGCTGTGGCTGAGAGCACGGTCGACGTATGCGTTAACAACACTCCTCTTGTACCTGTCGGGGCAGTCGCTGTTGGCATTTAGGCACATTCCTATGTTTGTTTCCTTAGTGTAGACTGCAGTGTGGAAACCTCCGCCCTTTTCCATGACTGTTACATCTAGAAAAGGCAGCTTCCCATCCTTTTCCGTCTCGTAAGTGAAACGCAGCACGGAACTCTGCTCAAATGCCTCCTTCAGCTCCTGCAGATGTCTGACATCAGGAACCTGTGTAAAAATATCGTCAACATACCTGCAGTATATGGCCGGTTTCAAGTTCATGTCGACTAAGACTTTTTGCTCGGTGGTACCCATGTAGAAGTTTGCAAACAGGACACCTAGGGGAGAACCCATGGCGACCCCATCTACTTGCTTATACATGTGCCCATCCGGGCTCAAGAAGGGTGCCTCTTTAGTACAAGCTTGGAGTAGTTTCCTCAGAATACTTTCTGGCATGTCAAGAGGAGTACAGGCTGGATCACGATACACTCTGTCGGCTATCATTCCGATTGTCTCGTCCACAGGTACGTTGGTAAATAGCGATTCTACGTCCAACGAGGCTCTTATCCCTGTGGCCCGTGTGCCCCGCAGTAAGTCCACAAATTCCTTTGGAGACTTCAGGCTGAAGGCGCAAGGAACATAAGGAGTCAGCAGGCCGTTGAGTCGCTTCGCCAGTCTGTACGTGGGTGTGGGTATCTGGCTAATGATTGGCCGAAGTGGGTTTCCAGGCTTGTGCGTCTTGACATTTCCATACGCATATCCAGGTTTATATTCCCCAATGATCTTTGGCAGGTGGAGTCCGGATTTCTTGGCGTTCACAGTTTCGATCAGTTTGTTGACCTTTGCTTTTAATTCGGCTGTAGTGTCCTTCGTTACCCTTTGGAACTTAGTTTGGTCAGAGAGTATGATGTTCATTTTCGCCAGATATTCGTCTTTTTTAAGAATGACATATATTGGCGACTTGTCACCTCTCCTGACAACTATCTCCTTGTTCTCACGAAGGCTTTTAGCTGCCGCTTTAAGCTCGGGGGACAGTATGGTGCTTCTGTAGTTGCCTCGATTCTTTCCTCCTTCTGCAATAAGTTCTGCTTCGGCCAATCATTAGCCAGATACCCACACCCACGTACAGACTGGCGAAGCGACTCAACGGCCTGCTGACTCCTTATGTTCCTTGCGCCTTCAGCCTGAAGTCTCCAAAGGAATTTGTGGACTTACTGCGGGGCACACGGGCCACAGGGATAAGAGCCTCGTTGGACGTAGAATCGCTATTTACCAACGTACCTGTGGACGAGACAATCGGAATGATAGCCGACAGAGTGTATCGTGATCCAGCCTGTACTCCTCTTGACATGCCAGAAAGTATTCTGAGGAAACTACTCCAAGCTTGTACTAAAGAGGCACCCTTCTTGAGCCCGGATGGGCACATGTATAAGCAAGTAGATGGGGTCGCCATGGGTTCTCCCCTAGGTGTCCTGTTTGCAAACTTCTACATGGGTACCATCGAGCAAAAAGTCTTAGTCGACATGAACTTGAAACCGGCCATATACTGCAGGTATGTTGACGATATTTTTACACAAGTACCTGATGTCAGACATCTGCAGGAGCTGAAGGAGGCATTTGAGCAGAGTTCCGTGCTGCGTTTCACTTACGAGACGGAAAAGGATGGGAAGCTGCCTTTTCTAGATGTAACAGTCATGGAAAAGGGCGGAGGTTTCCACACTGCAGTCTACACTAAGGAAACAAACATAGGAATGTGCCTAAATGCCAACAGCGACTGCCCCGACAGGTACAAGAGGAGTGTTGTTAACGCATACGTCGACCGTGCTCTCAGCCACAGCTCAGAATGGAAGCAAGTCGACGAAGAACTCTGTAGGGTAAGGCAGGTCCTAGTCAATAACGGCTTCTCCAATGGTTTCATCGAAGACATCATAAGAAGGAAAGTGAAAAGCCATGCAACCTCTGAAGAGACAACTAACACAACACCTATACCCCCTATTAGACTATTTTACAGGAACTTCTTTTCCACAGCTCATAAAACGGAGGAAAGGGTCCTGAAAGATATTGTTAATAGAAACGTTATCCCTACAGACAAAAATCAGAAGATACAACTGACGATTTACTATAAAACCAGAAAAACGGCCAGCCTACTCATGAGAAACTCTCCAGACACAAAACAGAACGCTTTAAAAGAGACTAACGTCGTCTATGCCTTCAAATGCCCACTTGGGGACTGTAAGCTCCAAAAAACCCAGTATATAGGCAAGACAACAACATGTCTTTCCAGGCGTTTAACGATGCATAAGCAACAGGGCTCCATTAAGGAACATATAATCTCTTCCCATAACCAAACCATCGCCAGAGAAATCCTAGTAAACAACACAGAAATCATCGATAGATACAGCGATAGCAGGCGGCTTGACGTTTGCGAGGCACTACACATCAAGAAGTCAACACCAGCAATCAACAGCCAATTATTGCACAACTATATTCTACCCACCTCAAGACTCCGCCCCAATATAGAAGCATCAAGAAATATGGACCAATAGGCTTTCTACAAACACTTCTATTCAATACCCATTGTTTCTGTTCTGTCTTGTGTTGATACTTTTAATACCCTATTAATATCCCCTCCTGTTCTGTCTTGTGTTGATAATGCCACATCATCCTTCCCACCTCACTCAAATGTAGATATAATATCAGAGAGACGTAAGTTCTAATCAGTTGTGTATTTGTGAAGTCTTTGAAAATATATATATATATATATATATATATATATATATATATATATATATATATATATTTATATATATATATATGTCGTACCTAGTAGCCAGAACTCACTTCTCAGCCTACTATTCAAGGCCCGATTTGCCTAATAAGCCAAGTTTTCCTGAATAAATATATTTACTATAATTTTTTTCTTATGAAATGATAAAGCAACCCTTTTCTTTACGTATGAGGTCAATTTTTTTTATTGGAGTTAAAATTAATGTAGATATATGACCGAACCTAACCAACCCTACCTAACCTAACCTAACCTATATATATAGGTAAGGTTAGGTTAGGTAGCCAAAAAAAGCTAGGTTAGGTTAGGTTAGGTAGGTTAGGTAGACGAAAAAACATTAATTCATGAAAACTTGGCTTATTAGGCAAATCGGGCCTTGAATAGTAGGCTGAGAAGTGCGTTCTGGCTATTAGGTACGACATATATATATATATATATATATATATATATACCTATATATATATATATATATATATATATATATATATATATATATATATATATATATATATATATATATATATATATATATATATATATATATATGTCGTACCTAGTAGCCAGAACGCACTTCTCAGCCTACTATGCAAGGCCCGATTTGCCTAATAAACCAAGTTTTCATGAATTAATTGTTTTTCGACTACCTAACCTAACCTAACCTAACTTTTTCGGCTACGTAACCTAACCTAACCTATAAAGATAGGTTAGGTTAGGTTAGGTAGGGTTGGTTAGGTTCGGTCATATATCTACGTTAATTTTAACTCCAATAAAAAAAATTGACCTCATACGCAATGAAATGCGTATCTTTATTATTTCATAAGAAAAAAATTAGAGAAAATATATTAATTCAGGAAAACTTGGCTTGTTAGGCAAATCGGGCCTTGCATAGTAGGCCAAAAAGTGCGTTCTGGCTACTAGGTACGACATATATATATATATATATATATATATATATATATATATATATATGTCGTACCTAGTAGCCAGAACTCACTTCTCAGCCTACTATTCAAGGCCCGATTTGCCTAATAAGCCAAGTTTTCCTGAATTAATATATTTACTATAATTTTTTTCTTATGAAATGATAAAGCAACCCTTTTCTCTATGTATGAGGTAAATTTTTATTTATTGGAGTTAAAATTAACGTAGATATATGACCGAACCTAACCAACCCTACCTAACCTAACCTAACCTATATTTATAGGTAAGGTTAGGTTAGGTAGCCAAAAAAAGCTAGGTTAGGTTAGGTTAGGTAGGTTAGGTAGACGAAAAAACATTAATTCATGAAAACTTGGCTTATTAGGCAAATCGGGCCTTGAATAGTAGGCTGAGAAGTGCGTTCTGGCTATTAGGTACGACATATATATATATATATATATATATATATATATATATATATATATATATATATATATATATATGTCGTACCTAGTAGCCAGAACGCACTTTTCAGCCTACTATGCAAGGCCCGATTTGCCTAATAAGCCAAGTTTTCCTGAATTAATATATTTTCTCTAATTTTTTTCTTATGAAATGATAAAGCTACCCATTTCATTATGTATAAGGTAAATTTTTTTTTATTGGAGTTAAAATTAACGTAGTTATATGACCGAACCTAACCAACCCTACCTAACCTAACCTAACCTATCTTTATAGGTTAGGTTAGGTTAGGTAGCAGAAAAAGTTATGTTAGGTTAGGTTAGGTAGGTTAGGTAGTCGAAAAAAAATTAATTCATGAAAACTTGGCTTATTAGGCAAATCGGGCCTTGAATAGTAGGCTGAGAAGTGAGTTCTGGCTACTAGGTACGACATATATATATATATATATATATATATATATATATATATATATATATATATATATATATATATATGTCGTACCTAGTAGCCAGAACACACTTCTCAGCCTACTATGCAAGGCCCGATATGCCTAATAAGCCAAGTTTTCCCGAATTAATATATTTTCTCTAATTTTTTTCTTTTGAAATGATAAAGCTACCCATTTCATTATGAATGAGGTCAATTTTTTTTCATTGGAGTTAAAATTAACGTAGATATATGACCAAACCTAACAAACCCTACCTAACCTATCTTTATAGGTTAGGTTAGGTTAGGTAGCCGAAAAAGTTAGGTTAGGTTAGGTTAGGGAGGTTAGGTAGTCGAAAAACAATTAATTCACGAAAACTTGGCTTATTAGGCAAATTGGGCCTTGTATAGTAGGCTGAGAAGTGCGTTCTGGCTACTAGGTACGACATATATATATATATATATATATATATATATGTCGTACCTAATAGCCAGAACGCACTTCTCAGCCTACTATGCAAGGCCCGATTTGCCTAATAAGCCAAGTTTTCATGAATTAATTGTTTTTCGACTACCTAACCTACCTAACCTAACCTAACCTAACTTTCTCTACTACCTAACCTAACCTAACCTATAAAGATAGGTTAGGTTAGGTTAGGTAGGGTTGGTTAGGTTCGGTCATATATCTACGTTAATTTTAACTCCAATAAAAAAACATTGACCTCATACATAATGAAATGGGTAGCTTTATCATTTCATAAGAAAAAAATTATAGAAAATATATTAATTCAGGTAAACTTGGCTTATTAGGCAAATTTGGCCTTGCATAGTAGGCTGAGAAGTGCGTTCTGGCTACTAGGTACGACATATATATATATATATATATATATATATATATTTATATATATGTCGTACCTAGTAGCCAGAACTCACTTCTATGCCTACTATGCAAGGCCCGATTTGCCTAATAAGCCAAGTTTTCATGAATTATTTGCTTTTCGACTACCTAACCTACCTAACCTAACCTAACCTAACTTTTTCGGCTACCTAACCTAACCTAACCTATATAGATAGGTTAGGTTAGGTTAGGTAGGGTTGGTTAGGTTCGGCCATATATCTACTTTATTTTTAGCTCCAATAAAAAAAAATTGACCTCATACGTAATGAAATGGGTAGCTTTATCATTTCATAAGAAAAAAATTAGAGAGAATATATTAATTCAGGAAAATTTGGCTTATTAGGCAAATCGGGCCTTGCATAGTAGGCCGAGAAGTGCGTTCTGGCTACTAGGTACGACATATATATATATATATATATATATATATATATATATATATATGTCGTACCTAGTAGCCAGAACGCACTTCTCAGCCTACTGTGCAAGGCCCGATTTGCCTAATAAGCCAAGTTTTCATGAATTAATTGTTATTCGACTACCTAACCTACCTAACCTAACTTAACTTTTTTGGCTACCTAACCTAACCTAACCTATAAAGATAAGTTAGGTTAGGTTAGGTAGGGTTGGTTAGGTTTGGTCATATATCTACGTTAATTTTAACTCCAATAAAAAAAAATTGACCTCATACATAATGAAATGGGTAGCTTTATCATTTCATAAGAAAAAAATTAGAGAAAATATATTAATTAAGGAAAACTTGTCTTTTTAGTCAAATCGGGCCTTGCATAGTAGGCCGAAAAGTGCATTCTGGCTACTAGGTACGACATATATATATATATATATATATATATATATATATATATATATATATATATATATATATATATATATATATATATATATATATATATATATGTCGTATCTAGTAGCCAGAACGCACTTCTTTGCCTACTATGCAAGCCCTGATTTGCCTAATAAGCCAAGTTTTCATGATTTAACTGTTTTGCGACTACCTAACCTACCTGACCTAACCTAACCTAACTTTTTCGGCTACCTAACCTAACCTAAACTATAAAGATAGGTTAGGTTAGGTTAGGTAGGGTTGGTTAGGTTCGGTCATATATCTACGTTAATTTTAACTCCAATAAAAAAAAAATTGACCTCATACGTAATGAAATGGGTAGCTTTATCATTTCATAAGATAAAAATTTGAGAAAATATATTAATTCAGGAAAACTTGGCTAATTAGGCAAATCGGGCCTTGCATAGTAGGCCGAGAAGTACATATCTCATTGAATATGACCGCATATTCTGTATTTACTATCATCTGATTTAGGGCTTCTATCCCTCTATTTTTTTAGCATCAGGGCTTAGCTGAAATAGGAGTTCTCCAAAACTCATTTTCGTAATTTCAAGGTGAAGAAAAGAAGTGAATTACTTTAGAATGTATAACACTTATTTATACAATTTGCACAACGTTACGAACCTCCATGGTTCATTCTCAAGTGAAAAGAATTTTCAGGTTTGGTTGATTTTATACCCGCACTGCGTCAGGTGCTAAGACAATAAAGGTGAAAACATGAGGGGATTCATAAGGGATAAATGTGGGGTGAAACATAAGAATAGAGGTAACTGCGGAAGGCCTATTGGCCCATACGAGGCAGTTGCTATCTACATACAAAGATTAATCAAGTGTAATTGGTCAGCTATGTTGAACAGTGTCTTCTGTATTGGCATCGTTATGTTCTGGTCTTGTCCTTACTCTCATGGTGGGTAGAGTAAATAGTTCCGTGATTTGGGTGTTCATGGTAGGTTGTTCTATTCTTATGTGAATTGCTTCAAGAATTTGTAATCTTCTTGCATCTTGGGTTTTGTCTATTATGCAGGTTGTATAATAGTATATACCTGTATATATATATATACAGGTATATACTACCTACCTAACCTATACATTAGGTTAGGTAGGGTTGGTTAGGTTCGGTCATATATCTACGTTAGATTTAACTCAAGCTTACAGAAATTAACTTATACTTAATGAAATAGCCAGATTTATCCTTTCATAAGAAAAAAAATATATAAATATATAAATTCAGGAAAACTTGGCTTATTAGGCAAATCGGACTTTGCATAGTAGGCCGAGTACAACGTTCTGGCTACTAGGTACAACATATATATATATATATATATATATATATATATATATATATATATATATATATATATATATATATATATATATATATATATGTCGTACCTAGTAGCCAGAACTCACTTTTTGGCCTACTATTCAAGGCCCGATTTGCCTAATAAGCCAAGTTTTCCTGAATTAATATATTTTTTCTAATTTTTTTCTTATGAAATGATAAAGCTACCCATTTCATTATGTATGAGGTCAATTTTTTTTTATTGGAGTTAAAATTAACGTAGATATATGACCGAACCTAACCAACCCTACCTAACCTAACCTAACCTATCTTTATAGGTTAGGTTTGGTTAGGTAGCCGAAAAAGTTAGGTTAGGTTAGGTTAGGTAGGTTAGGTAGTCGAAAAACAATTAATTCATGAAAACTTGGCTTATTAGGCAAATCGGGCCTTGAATAGTAGGCCAAAAAGTGAGTTCTGGCTACTAGGTACGACATATATATATATATATATATATATATATATATATATATATATATATATATATATATATATATATATATATGTCGTACCTAGTAGCCAGAACGCACTTCTCAGCCTACTATGCAAGGCCCGATTTGCCTAATAAGCCAAGTTTTCATGAATTAATGTTCTTTCGACAACCTAACCTACCTAACCTAACCTAACCTAACTTTTTCAGCTACCTAACCTAACCTAACCTATAAAGATAGGTTAGGTTAGGTTAGGTAGGGTTGGTTAGGTTCGGTCATATATCTCCGTTAATTTTAACTCCAATAAAAAAAAATTGACCGCATACATAATGAAATGGGTTGCTTTATCATTTCATAAGAAAAAAAATAGAGAAAATATATTAATTCAGGAAAACTTGGCTTATTAGGCAAATCGGGCCTTGCATAGAAGGCTGAGAAGTGCGTTCTGGCTACTAGGTACGACATATATATATATATATATATATATATATATATATATATATATATATATATATATATATATATATATATATATATATATATATATATGTCGTACCTAATAGCCAGAACGTACTTCTCAGCCTACTATTCAAGGCCCGATTTGCCTAATAAGCCAAGTTTTCATGAATTAATGTTTTTTCGTCTACCTAACCTACCTAACCTAACCTAACCTAGCTTTTTTTGGCTTCCTAACCTAACCTTACCTATAAATATAGGTTAGGTTAGGTTAGGTAGGGTTGGTTAGGTTCGGTCATATATCTACGTTAATTTTAACTCCAATAACAAAAAATTGACCTTATACATAGAGAAAAGAGTTGCTTTATCATTTCATAAGAAAAAAATTATAGTAAATATATTAATTCAGGAAAATTTGGCTTATTAGGCAAATCGGGCCTTGAATAGTAGGCTGAGAAGTGAGTTCTGGCTACTAGGTACGACATATATATATATATATATATATATATATATATATATATATATATATATATATATATATATATATATATATATATATGTCGTACCTAGTATATATATATATGTATATATATATATATATATATATATATATATATGTATATATATATATATATATATATATATATATATATATATATATATATATATATATATATATATATATATATATATGTCGTACCTAATAGCCAGAACGCACTTCTCAGCCTACTATGCAAGGCCAAATTTGCCTAATAAGCCAAGTTTTCATGAATTAATTGTTTTTCGACTACCTAACCTACCTAACCTAACCTAACCTAACTTTTTCTGCTACCTAACCTAACCTAACCTATAAAGATAGGTTAGGTTAGGTTAGGTAGGGTTGGTTAGGTTCGGTCATATATCTACGTTAATTTTAAATCCAATAAAAAAAAATTGACCTCATTCATAATGAAATGGGTAGCTTTATCATTTCATAAGAAAAAAATTAGAGAAAATATATTAATTCGGGAAAACTTGGCTTATTAGGCAAATCGGGCCTTGCATAGTAGGCTCAGAAGTGCGTTCTGGCTACTAGGTACGACATATATATATATATATATATATATATATATATATATATATATATATATATATATATATATATATATATATATATATATATATATATATATATATATATATATATATATATATATATATGTCGTACCTAGTAGCCAGAACTCACTTCTCAGCCTACTATTCAAGGCCCGATTTGCCTAATAAGCCAAGTTTTCCTGAATTAATATAATTACTATAATTTTTTTCTTATGAAATGATAAAGCAACCCTTTTCTCTATGTATGAGGTCAATTTTTTTTTATTGGAGTTAAAATTAACGTAGATATATGACCGAACCTAACCAACCCTACCTAACCTAACCTAACCTATATTTATAGGTAAGGTTAGGTTAGGTAGCCAAAAAAAGCTAGGTTAGGTTAGGTTAGGTAGGTTAGGTAGACGAAAAAACATTAATTCATGAAAACTTGGCTTATTAGGCAAATCGGGCCTTGAATAGTAGGCTGAGAAGTGCGTTCTGGCTATTAGGTACGACATATATATATTTATTTCTAACTCTACAACCTCAATCAACAATTAAAGTGATTGAAACCATAGCTGTCATTAAACACAAGGCCTAATGTTCAAAGTGGCAATAGTGGGCATAACCAAGTACCCAAGAGACTTGCCACCATACCTGAAGTAGAGGTAACAATATTCAGGTCACCAAGAGCTACTGCTCACAATTTTTATAATAACACAATATTAACTGCAGCACTAGAGTGGTCACATCATTTAACCATAATATCTAGGTGGTAATGACTTACACCCATCACGTAACCCATCTGAGTTAGCTAATTACCTCAGAAGAATAATTACCTCCTTCAAAACAAATAACTCAGCTGTAGTATTTACTCTAATAGAACAATGCTGTTATTTTCACCTATTTTCACTTCACAGCTCGACCATTGAGTGAGAATATTTCTCCAGATAGAGAGTACACCTCTCACGTGAATCACGAGCACACGTAGCTTATAAACTAATTAACACCATTAAGTACCATGACCTAGATTCAGGAAGCTCTGTGTATTTCTTCGTAAGTGGGTTTGCTACGAAGGTTCCCAAGTGTGCCCTAAGAAGATGCTTAGGTGCGATTCAGTAAGGTCCACTTAGGAAGAAAATTGTTGGTTCACCTGCGTGCCGATAGAGGTCACTACTGTGTTTCGTTTGGTCAATCAGAGAGCAGCAACATTCTTTATATTGAAGATTTAGCGCTGATTTATCGGAGCTCTACTGCCCCCTATTTACGTCGAATTTTCTTATAAAATTAGTATATTTCGAAGTAAAACAATGTTTTTTCAACTTCTACAGCCAGCACCGACATTGTAGTAAACAAATATGTTACATTTGTTGTTTACCTACGTAATTCTAAGAGATACTGTGTAGCTGTCCTTGTTGCTCGGAAGATGCGCTGACAATTATTGTATATATTTACTGAATTTACCCAAGGGTCACTAACTATCTAGTGACCTCGAAGAGGACAGAAAGCCGGCGGCTTGTTAAAGGGCCCGCCAATTGTCTTAATGATATTTTTAGCTGGAATTTGGCATTTACCGCTTCAGCGGGTAGGCGGTTCCATGAGTTTATAGCCCTCTTGGTGAAAAAAAAAAACATCTGTTTTCAGTCCTACTTGAGAGAACATACTCTCCAACACTATATCTGTGATTGTCCTGTTATCAGTGACTTCATACCAAATGGTATGAGTTATTTTGAGTTCTGTAATTACTTCATACACTCAGGAATATTGGAAGATATTCTTGTGCTGCACCCAGATTTTGCCAGTGGGGGGCTAATAGATCAGCATTAAGTATTTTGTTCTCTCCTAATTCCATGTATAACTGGCCATCCTGTGAGGTGATGATGTTGGATGAGCTTGTAGCTGGTTTTTGATCTACACTGTGTGGTCCTTTATACAGAATAGGGAAGCAGCACATTGCTAGGTATACCTAAACATGTTTAAAAATACATTGTTTGAGAGGAGTCTGGTAGAAACTGGTAAGAGTAATTATAATATAATGTTTCCATGATTCAGTGCTTACCTCTTGTGAAAATTGCTTAGAGTTGTTTAGTCAGAGTTGATTTGTTTTTTGTATTGAGGCTGGTATTTTCTAAATTGATTCCATGTACAGTATGTCTAACCATCCTGTGAGATGGGAGTATTAGATAAACTTATAGCTAGTTTTTTATCTACACTGTGTAATATTCCATATAGAACAGGGTAGTAGTACATTGCTGTGTATACCTAATCTTCTTAATAAAAAAAATCAGTAATAAAGATTTTAAATTATAGTTTGTATTATTACAAATTCATTACTGTATTATCCTTATTAAATCATGTTGACCATGGATCATTAAGATCTCATGTTGATATGTAATAGTCATATTTCTTTTGAACTGCTAATCCATGCTAATCATTCATTAAATTGTGCATTATGTCTCAATTTTTCACTTCCTTGGATATAGTGTACAGTACAAAAAGATAGGATAAAAATAAACCAGTAATATTTCTTTCATTATATTTTTCATTTAAATAACTGCATCAATATTTTTACAGCTGACAGGATTTGTTTTACCATACAGGTGCATTATTTGTTAAAAAAAAATTTGGTTTATTGTTACACACAATGGTGCTACATAGCCTTCCCAGCTTGGTGCCTTCTTTTAATACTTACTGATTAAAAAATAAATAATAAATACATTTTATTCAGGGAAAGTACATACAGTTGATTTACAAACATAATGTTGGATTTATAGACAGAGCTAGTACATACAATACCTAAAGCCACTAATACTCATAGCATTTCGGGCAAGGTGTGGGGGAAAAACACAGACTAAAACTTAATAGTAATCGGGATTAGGTATAAATTGTGTTGAAAGAAGGAATAAAAAATACAAAAAGAGGGGTTAACATAGCATAAATCAGCAATTGCACATGTTGGTGAACAGCGTTGTTTAAAAAAATAGCAAGACATGGGTTGACATTTAGGAGGTAAGTTAGGTTACATGGAGTTAATTAGGCAGTACTTGGTTTAACTCTTAAACTGGTTGAGAGAGGTACAGCCTATGACATGATTCGGGAGGTCATTCCACATTCTGGGTCCCTTGATTTGTAGAGCACTTCTAGTTTGGTTACACACAGCCAAATTGTGTAACAGGAAGAGGTCTTGGACACAAATTTGTTCCATGCTAAATGTAGAGGAATCAGCTGAGTATTCCTCAAATAAAATAAGTTGCCTCAGCTTATAAGGTAAATAAAATAAGCATTTCTCAAATAAGTAGCTGCCTCACCTCACTGCCTTACTGCTACAAAGCCTTCCCGGCATGGTGCCTTCTTTTGATAATTACTTGTTCCACACCCAAATTGTACAACAGGAAGAGGTCTTGGACCCCTACTTCCCTCTCTCTTTTTTAATAATCTATATAGTCATAATTATAGCTTTAAGTATTCAATGAATAAAGTTTGTGACATTTTTACCCTTCTCCTTACCTAACATCATTTGTGCAGCATATTTTTATTTTATGTCTCACCCAGATTTAATTTAAAAATAAAACCAAACTAAATAAATTAGAAATGGGTATGTATAGCTAAGGTACACCCTTACTACTAGGTGAGCAGGGGCATTTGGTGATAGTAAATGATCCCATCAGGCAGGGCTCATCACCTTCTCTCATTTTTCATGTTCACCAGTGTTACTTAATAACTACTGGTATAATATTTTGCTATTATAAAACTAATTCTACTATCATCAAACACATATTTACTTAAAGTTTCAAGCAGAGAATGCATATATAACTAACACGAAGGACTCTTCTTCACTAGATTCACCAGCTATAATATTTTGGTCATGTTCCAATATCATAAATCGATCCCAGTGTTATGTAGTAGAGAAAAAATTACTTATATCCAGTTTACGTAAAGCTACGAGTGGTCGAAACCACACTTAAATCCCGGAATGAACTTACGAAGGTTTTTCCACTTAGGGTAGTTAATTGAATACGGACGTAGCCGCCACGAAGGCGCTAAGACGGAAAACGCTCTTAGCTAAGAGGAAAAACCTTCGTAAGTACCTTCCTGAATCCGGCCCCATAAGAGGTTGTAGCGAGAAGGTCATATATTGTACATGTATATATATATCACTTATTTATTATAAAATAAAAAACTAATAAAATATTGCAGTATACAATTTCTTGCACAATATGATATTTAATTCTCTTGCCAATCCTTATGAATGGGGGTAGGACAATATTAGGCTAGAGCTGAATTGAGTAATGGTCAACCTAGCCTAATCCATTTATTTGTACTGATCAAATGTCTGGGTGGGATATATTACTTGACTAGTGTTGAACTGAACATTGTACAACCTATCAAGTGCTTAAATATTGTACAAATCCTCTTTTGAGGGGTGGGATTTGTTTTCAAAACGAGTTGTGTTATACTTATTTTTTTGTATTATAACTATTACCGTATGTCTTGAGTTCTCATTTTAACGATCATTACATTTGGTTTTATTGCTGTATTTTTTCACTGTTATGCGCTCCGCTGCCCTGTTGATGATGTCTAGGCGCCTTTGACATTGGTGATGACCACAAAGTCGTCTGCATAGTTACGCAGTTTGGCTTTGGTAATTTTAGCTTCATGAATTGTTCCATGAGACAGTTTAAGAGGAAGGGGCTTAGTATTCTTCCCTGCGGAGTCCAATTTTCCAGTCCCTTTGAGGAAAATGTTTTTCCTTGGAATTTGACTTTAGCTTTTGAATATTTTCGGCAGCGCTGTAAAGCCAGAAACTCAGCTTTGCGCTCCCTGACAAATCTTAGAGATGGTGCATCTCTACCAGTACTCAGAATGTACTACGTTCAAGCAATTGACTATGCAGCTCCTGCTCTTACGGTCCTCAGTGATAATCAATGGGAGAAACTGGAAGTGTTTCAAAATGATGCCCTTAGAACAATGCTGGGAGCACCTATATGGACGCGTCGAGAGAATCTAACAATGGAAACAAACTTATTTACCTTAGAAAGCAGTATCAAACAAAGAATAACCACCATAACAGCAAAAACTTATTGGAACCCCAGCCAGACAGCCAATCAAAGATAGCATACACAGATCGCTTCACAGAAACCTTCAATATAGAACAAGTGCATGGACTGGTTATCTGTTGAATATTCTAGAGAAAGTGGACTTGAAATGGACCATTAAAAACAAAGGTGAAGATACATCATATCAACACTTTCCGCAGCCTACTCCATGGGAAGAATCGAGTCTAAAGATAATCATTGAAGGATTGAATACCAGTTAAAAAATCAACATGTGACTCCCAGAGGCTCAAAGCAGTCATAGAACAACAAATGAAAACCATTTCGAGACCTACAACCACTTACATCTTTGCAGATGGATCAGTTGATGAAGAAAGAGGTTCTGCTGGGGCGGCAGTTTACACTAACAACTATGAAGCTTACTGGAGCATGAATAGTGGGTGCTCAATATTGTATAAACACAATTATATGCCTTGAAGGAGGCCGTAAATTATACAATTGAGAATAATTTACGTGATATCATCATTCATACCGAATCTAAATCTTCGTTCCAGGCATTGTTATCCAGCGAGAACAAAGATAATACTCATCAACTCATCACAGAACTCCTAAATATAGGAAAAGAAGCCCACAATCTACGGCTGTCAATCAACCTAAATAGGATACCAAGTAACATTGGCATAAAAAGCAATGAAAAAGCAGACTCACTAGCAAAAACTGCCACTGTTCTATCTGTTGTACAGGTTAAAATACCTCCAAGTTTTTTCACAGATTAAGGAGCAAATCAAGAAGAAAATTCTCCCAACTATCAAAAGTCGCAACAGTCAAAGTAGCAGAAGGAAGATCCCCTGCGATGTGGTACGAACAAGCCACTGGGTACTAATCTTTCAAGCCTGTCAAAAATATATCCAGAGACATATCAGTAGCATGAATGCGGCCTGACAGCTGATCTTTCACCGCTTTGGATTCGTTCTCCTGAGGTTCCAGGTTCGATCCCCGGTGGAGGCAGAAACAAATGGGCAGAGTTTCTTTCACCCCCTGATGCTCCTGTTACTTGTAAATAGGTACCTGTGAGTTAGACAGATGCTACGGGCTGCTTACTGGGGGTGTGTAACAAAAAGGAGGCTTGGTCGGGGACCGGTCCGTGGGGACACTAACCCAGAAATCATCTCAAAATAACCTCAAAAAGATACCCATACACAGAATCAGACTTGGTTACAAGTGCTGCTGAGAGGTAATAAACCCAATAGTTAAAGAGTGTCATTTTTGTGCAATATATGCAGTGGTGCCACTATAGCTTTACTTACTTGAATGTGAAGCCACTGAAGCCCGGTGCATCCAACTCAACAATAATCGAACGAGAGCAGCTGCATTAGATGGCAAATTCCACAGTGACTACAATGATTAGAAATTGCAGTTGAAGAATGGGACACACTAGTGAACATTCTACATCTACATCCACAATTAAGATAATGTTATTGAAACATCACTAAAACAAGTGCTCTAAAACAGGTGCGAAATAAGGGGAAAAAGAGGAAACCACAACTCCATTTAAAACTTTGACCCAATATTACAGTAACAAAGTTATCGAGAATAACCGAACTCAATTACAGGCTCACTATAGCACATGCTACATCAGCATTTCGCTCTGAGAATCTAAATCTAATACAACAACAACAACAACCACCTTGTCTCATGACAATCGACTTGATAATAGTCCAGGCCGGACCGAAACGTCGTCGTCTCTTTAATTTCTAATGTGTGTGTGGTTTGGTCAACATTTTTCAGCCACGTTATTGTGACTTACCATCCACCATACAGTGCTGTGTAGAGACATTGGACCTAGATCGCCCTAACATCAGGTGGAAGAAGAAACCTTTACTGCAATACAGTACTGTAAAGTACGACAGGATATAAATATACTAACCACAAAGTCCGACAATAATGTGACTTTACCCACGGCTCAATTACATATAACCAATAAAAGGTCCAAGATTACCACTTGTCTGTTTGATTGAATCACAAAAGACTTTTGTCACAAAAGAGATGGCAGATGCCTTAAAACTTAAACCAATACGTCAAGTAAAATTAAACATATCAGGCTTCCTGACTAATATAGAACCACAAGAATATTAAGTAGTAAGACCACCTGCCTTGGCGGTTATACTAGACCAGTACAGGCTATATTGGTAGACAAAATTCCATCTGACCTATTTGTACATGGTCTAAGTAACACAGCCAAACTCCTTCAAAGAAAAGGATTAAAGTTGGCTAGCAATAAAATTATGTCAGATCACCTCACAAATATCGGTATACTTGGAGGTGCGGACTATTACTATAAGTTCATAACTGGAAGCACTAAACAGCAGGGAATGAACCTGTTTCTATCTGCGAGAGGTAAATTGCTCGCTGGCCCAGTACTGAGTTAAAGGCAGCCCACAACTGTGGACTACAAAGATGTCAACCCAGTGATGGTTGCATAACTAAGCATAGAGACACCATTTAAATTCAGAGACATGTTCAAGGATGAACCTGATCCCCATGAACACAAATTATGGGATCTAGACACTTTAGGCATTAACCTTGAACAACTTAGTCCAGACGATACATGGACATATAAACAATAGACTTGGTTGTTTACAAAGAAAATCAATACTGGGTCAGACTACCATGGAAGTTGAACCATCAACAACTTCCATTAAATCATTTCATGTCACTAAAAAAATTAAAATCTCAGGTGTTATGCTTAAATAAACAACCTGAATACCTAAAATTGTACCATGAGATAATACAACAACAGCTCGGTAACAAATTCATCGAATATAGTTACCACACCTATATGGATTGTATTTAACTGTAGTGCTAAAGCTACACCAAATAGTGTCTCATTGAAAGACAGGCCCCAGCATAACCCAGAGGCTATAAGATGTGATGTTAAGATTTCGCATAGAGACTTATGCATACACAGCTGATATCAGCAAAGCATTCCTTTGGGTAGGTCTCCAAGAAGAAGACCGTAATTACTCCAAGTTTCTCTGGATCAAAGGATCCTAGTGATCCACACAGTGAAATAATAACATATAGGTTTGCATCAGTTTTGTTTGGTGCTACCTCTTCACCGTTTCTGCTTCAAGTAACCTTAGATATATTTGAATAAGTCTAATACCTCAAATAAAACAAATAAAACAAATATTAGCAATAACTTGAATATGCATAATTTCCAGGGAACCAGCAGCAGTGAAGAAAATCTGCTAAACATATATCATGAAGCTAATCGAGAGTTGTTAGGAGATAGATTGGCTCATTACCTGACCAAAACATTAAATAACCTCCACTTTACTGAAACTGTGGTATGGTCAGATTATTTACTTGGTGTAACACAAATAGTATTTCATTTCCTGATCAGAATTGGAATCAAACACCAATTTCCTAGTCCATTAAAGTACTGGGTCAAGCGAGCCCAGACTGAAACCTGTGGGATAGATTATGGAAACCTCCCAGATAAATTAGTAAAAGACCTAGGTCACTGGTTTGACATGGACAGTAATAATATACTAAGGTGTGGAGGACGTTTAGGATATGCCGAAAAAGAATCTAATGTTTCTCCCCCCATCACCACATCATCAGCCGGATAATTGTGTTACACATACACATGCATGGCTCTTTTCATGGTGGGGTACTAGATACTCTCACTGGCCTGAGACAACAGTTTTCGCTTCCTCAAGGTCGTCAGACTGTAAAATCCATAATAAAATCCTTTGTAATCTGCCTGAGATATGATGCTCGGGTGTGTCCTCATCACGAACCTCCTCTAGCAAATGAGTTGTCCACCTTCGTCCTTTTCAGACCACAGGGGTAGACTACACAGAAGCATTAACTCTCACAGGCACCAAGGACAAAGTTCCAGTGAAAGCCTACATTTGCCTCTTCACCTGTGCAACAACAACAAGGGAGAGTGCATTTGAAGTGACCCCTGACATGAGTGCTGATGCATTCATGCAATCTTTCCGCAGGTTTGAACGAGGGGAGGGGAGAATTTAGGTTTGGGAGGACGAGGGGACGAGGGAGGGGAAATGGTGAGGAGGACTGGGAGACAGGGGAAGGTTGCTGTGGCTCAGCAACGTGTGGCTGGATACAGCTAGTTAGTATATAATTGTTCCAGTCTACAGGTTAAAATATGAAAAAAGAATTTATTAAAGACTGGATATACACGTAAATAACAAATACATAAATGTCTTCCTCCCTCCCTCAGCTGATAATAAAATCAACTGAAAACTGGATACGTCCAGAACATATGGGGAAAAGGACGGGGTGGAATGCATGGCATGCCAAGCAAGGCGTCAGTACACACATGGCTGCTGAGCAGTGCAGGCTTACGAGCTCGTGCACATATTGACGCCATAATTGTGTAGAGTATGCACATGGCCTCTGAGCAGTGCAGACTTGTGCGCTTGTGCAAATATTGGTGCCATATTTGTGTAGAGTACACACATAGCCGTTGAGATTTTCAGATGTACAAGTTCTCACTATAAAAGACACCAAATATGTGCCTACAATAGGTTGCCGAGGACACGCCTGAGCATGCTCTGCAGATCTTCCACAGATAAAAAGGAAGTGTCATTTATCCGTTGGAAAATTAAGCTAAATGATCACAAGTGCTGTAAATCAAATGGTTAGGCCACGAGCTACCTAATCAAAGCAGGTGAGCATTATTAATTAAATTACTAGTTTCATTCAGGTCAAATGACCCTGGGTTTATTGCCTGTATTACTATATAATTATTTCACAGGTGACCTCGAGGAAGTGAAGATAGCTGCTACGAATTCTTTCCTACCCATATGTATCTGGACGCCATATAATACTCTCTATAGCTTACTTGTTCAGGACGGTTGTATGCCTGGAGAATCTACTGCTCATGGCAAACAGCTAAGCTGTATATTTTCTATGCACTATCATATTTAGTAGTAAACTAACCTTGATAATATTTTAGTAGCCTAATTTTTATTTCCATTGGAGTTTGGGATATAGATATAAGTTACGTATATATAAACACAAAAATAGTGGAGTGCATAACACCTAGTAGAAAAAACAATTTAAATCCAGTCCATTTCGTAAATACAATCCATTCTTTAAATATAGTAAATTTCTAATAAAATTAATTCATAAATAATTATAAAACTTATCTGCTGAAAAAATTCTCCATAATTATCACAATGTGCTAACGACAAACTGACACAGCTGGACTTTCTCACATTACTACTGACACAGGCTGCACACCTGTCAGTACCGTAGTAAGCCATATTACTACGGGCTCAGGCTGAACACTCACGTTACTGCTGACACATATTAATCCTTTCATTACTGCCCCGTCTCGTCCCCCCCCCCCCTCCTCTCGAGGAAGCAAGCATGATAGTAGGACAACAGAACACAGGTGGAAGAGAGGAACAGGGCGAGTTACCCTTGGAGATGGAGATGAGCGTTTGTGGATGGAGTGAAATCAGTGGGAAATGGAAAGACATGACGGAATCCATAATTAAACTACAGATGGAACTCAGAGCAGTGCATGAGGAAATAACAACTAAAAAAAAATTCTCAGGCTAAGGCTCAGACAATCAACCCCCACGTATCAGGGAATATAGCAATAGCAGGGGCCTCTACAATGGGTAGAGGTCATTTCATCTTGATGACCAGACCACACACTAGAAAGTGAAGGGACGACTATGTTTCGGTCCGTCCTGGACCATTGAATGGTCCAAACCGGACCGAAACGTCGTCGTCCCTTCATTTTCTTGTGTGTGATCTGGTTAACATACTTCAGCCACGTTATAGTGACTCATCGCATGCATACGTCATTTCATCATTTTGCTGAAATTCTGAGAAAGAGCCCAGAAGCCATGTCCACAGTCAAGTTGCAATGCAACTAATAGCTTCACAGGAGGCAATAAGCTGCATGAGTCAGCTAATGGAAAGGAAATGAGCTGTAGTCATGGTAGGTATTAAGCCACAAGAAGGTTCCAATCAGAAAAAGTGGAGGGCTAACAACAAAGCTGCAGTGTCAGGGATCCTGAAGGAGATACTAATGGAAGCGGATGCGCAATGCATAGAGAATCTTTTCTGAACTGGCCAGTAAAACAAGGACCAAAATCGATTGATAAAGGTATTATTAAAAAACGAGGCTACCAAAGTGGTCTAGCAAAGAAGTGCAAACAACCAAATGTACTGTAATACAGAAAGGTATTCCTTCAGAGGGACATAACCAGGGCTGAGATACGGCAGGCAGCAGATGCAAAGAAAAGGGGCATAGGGAGAGAGGGAAGGGAGCCAGGGAACCACAGCTTCCAGGCCAACAATCCCAAAGGGGATTGGGGAAACCCAAACCAACAATTCAGGAACCTCAGTGAGAACTGCAACACCCCCCTCCCCCCCCCAAAAAAAGAACCATACCCTTCCTTTCCCCTTCACAATGCCAACCAAATCCTCCCTCCCCCCTCATCCAGAAAACCCCCTGCCTCCCCATTCCCTGGCCTTCTTTCTAGTCCAAGCAGGCCCAGGAAAGATCCATGCCTCCATCCTTTATCCCACCTCTCCACAAACCCCTGGTAACTACCCCAAAGAAGGACTATCATACCCAGATATCCCTGCCCATAGGACAGCTTCCTATACCAGTGTGGAGTGTTTGTGATAAAGGATATAGTAAAATGAGCTTCAAGGTAATGTACTCAAACATTGATGGAATTACTAATAAGACAAGTGAACTGGCCGAAAGGGCACAGAGAGAAAACTAAGATGTAACAGGACTCACAGAAACGAAATTGTCAGGCATGACAACAAATGCAGGGTTTTTGCTGAACTACTATATAGTAAAAAATGAGAGGGGAGGAGAAGTGACCCCTGCTGATAAGGAAGGACTGGAGTTTTCACTGTATATCCCGGGATGAGAAGGATTCAGAGATAACCTAACAGGACCAATGACAATGGGGGGACCTCAGATAATAGTAGCAGTCACTTACAACCCTCCATTATATGACAAAAGACCCCAGACAGGAGTTCGATAGAAACAACATGGCAACCATTAGTATAATATAGAGAGCAGCTTCAGTTGCCAGCTGGAATGGATGAAGACTATTAATCACGAGTTACTTCAACCTAGGAAAATGTAGACTGGGAATTGAGAACCACTTGGAGAAGCAGATACATAGAGAGCTAAGCGATTAGACGCAGCAGCAATAAAACTTTTGAGCCAACATGTTAAGGTACCCACAAGAATGAGAGGCAACCTCTAACATGCTAAATTCGACCAGATATTCAGCTAGGACGAGTCAGACATAAGAGAAGTCACTTTGAAGCATCAATGAGAATGAGTGATCATAGCGTATTGATTGATATTTGTGAATTCGAGAATATTTGTGAATTCGAGAATATTTGTGAATTGACATTTGTAAGAGTGTCGGGTGGACACTCTTGGTACAGACTGGACACTCTCACATTACTAATGACGCAGGTCAGACACTCTTACATTAATTCTGGACACTCTCACAATACTACTGTCAAAGGCAGGACACTCTCACTTTAATACTGACACAGGCCTGACACTCTCGTGATACTACTGACACAGGCTGAACACTCTCAGATTACTACTGTCACAGGCCGGACACTAACATTGCTACTGACCGAGGCAGGGATCTCTCATATCACTACTGACAGAGCTGGACATTCTCACAATACTAATGACACAGGTCAGACACGCACATTACTACTGACACCGACTGGACACTTTCACATTACTTCTGACACTGTGTTTATGTGTATGTATTTGTATACAGGGTATGTGGAAGTTGGTCAGAATTGCAGTTCTCCTTTGTAAACGAACATTAATGACGCTATGTAAAAAGACACCTCGAACATTGTTTATGTTGGACAGACGTAAATCTGTGTATTTATGTTTGTTGGTTACCATTTTAAATGCACTACGATCACCTTCTGAGGTTGATTGTTCAATAAATCATTGAAGTATATGTTTAACAGATATTTAACCCTGCCCATGGAGGAAAGAAGAAAATGAATAAATATGCTGGTTTGCATTGTAAATATGTGGCTACGTTTGTGGTAGAAAATAATAATAATACAAATATTACAACTGACTCAGGTCGGACACTCATATTACTACTCACACAGGGTTGACACTTTCATATTACAATTGACACCGGTCGGACACTCATATTACTACTGACACTGGCTGGACACACTCACATTACTACTGATACAGGCTGAACACTTTCACGATACTACTTACATATGTGGACACTCTCACATTACTTCTGACACAGTTTGAACACTTAATTACTACTTTACAGGTTGAACACTCACATTACTACTGACACAAGCTGGTAACACTCTAATTTTTACTGACAAAAGCCAGACACTCCTACATTACTACTGACACAGGTCAAACACTAACATTATTATTGACACACATGTCGAATAATAACATTACTACCGACACAAGCTGGACACTCACAATTTTACCAACAAAGGCTGGACGCTCTCTTTAGTACTGACATAGGCTGGACATTCTCACAATACTTCTCACACAGGTTGAACACTCTCACATTACCACTGACACAGTATGGAGACTCATATTACTACTGACACACTCACATTACTGACGGACACTCTTCCATTACTACTGACACAGGCTGAACTCACTCCCATTACTTCTAACACAGGTGGTCAGACACTCACATTACTGACGGACACTCTTCCATTACTACTGACACAGGTGGTCGGACACTTTCACATTACTGACGGACACTCTTCCATTACTACTGACACCGGCTGGACACTCTCCCATTACTACTGACACCGGCTGGACACTCTCCCATTACTACTGACACCGGCTGGACACTCTCCCATTACTACTGACATCGGCTGGACACTCTCCCATTACTACTGACACAGGTCGGACACTCTCATACAACAACTAACACAAGTAAGTAAGTAAGTAATTATCAAAAGAAGGCACCTAACCAGGAAAGCTATGTAGCACCATCAAATGCGCAAAATAATCAGAGGGCGCTAAATATCACCAAGGATGCCAATACGAGAACAAAAACGCATAAGGCGAACGATATCAAAAGTATCCGAGTCACCAAGAATTCTATTGAGGGACAAGTGACCGCGAGGGGCGGTCGGAAAGCAAGACACACGCTCGTCCTGAAAGTCAGGACATTCAAGAAGGACATGCACGACCGTAAGAGGGACAATGCAACTAGGACAATAAGGAGCAGGACGGCTCTCCATCAAGTGACCATGGGTTAAGCGAGTATGGCCAATACGCAACCTCGCCAGAGCTGTTTCCCACTGCCGGTTACGGTGGAAGGAGGACGGCCACGAGGAAACACAACATTTAAGAGTACGTAGCTTGTTACCAGTAACAGACAACCAAGAAGCCTGCCAACGGGTAAGGACTGAGGAATGGATAACCGGGTAAAAGTCGGAATACGGAATGCCTTTACGAGAGATGAGACAAGAGCGGACAGCTTCCTTGGCGGCAGCATCCGCACTCTCATTTAAAGACACACCAATATGGCTGGGAAAACAACAAAACTCAACCGACTTAAATTTACTGTGAACAAGAAACAGCCAATGCTGGATCTCGACAACTACTGGATGAACCGGATTAAAGGACCCGAGAGCCATGAGGGCACTACGAGAGTCAACAACAACTACAAAGGAAGACTGACAACGAGAAAGCAGGAGACGAAGAGCATAGAGAATAGCATAAAGTTCCGCTGTAAAGATGCTAGTCTCCGGAGGTAAGCGACACATAAAAGTGCGATCAGGAAAAAACAACAGAGTAGCCAACACCGTCCGCCGACTTAGACCCATCGGTGAAGACAGAAACGGAGCGGGAGTGAGAAGAAAAGTGCTCAAGGAAAAGGCGTTTTAGAACCGTAGGAGGGGTAAAAGCTTTAGTGATACGGGTCAAGGAAGTACAAAACCGCGGAAAAGGGACTCTCCATGGGGGCAAAGAAGGAACAACACGAGGAGAAACAATAGAAATACGAACGGAAAGAGAATCCTGGAGGCGAGATAACCGGACAGAAAGAGGGAGGTGGTGAAGAGGAACAGGAACCGCAGGAGGGGTAAAAGTTAAAGCACGACAGAGGCGAGAGGAAGGATGTTGTAAGGACCGCGCAAGATAGCGAAGACAGTAGCGATCACGGCGGTCCTGGAGAGACAGGAAGCCAGTGTCAACATACAAGCTAAGGACGGGAGTCGAACGAAAGGCACCAGAACTGAGGCGCAACCTAGCATGGTGCAAAGCATCAAGACGGCGAAGAGTAGAAGGAGAAGCAGACGAGTAAGCAGGGAAACCATAATCGAGCTTAGACAGGACGAGAGAGGAATGTAAAGCAAGGAGAGTGCGCCTATCTGCCCCCCAAGAAGTATGGGACAAGACCCGAAGGAGGGTAAGGGCCTTAGAGCACTCATCACGGAGGTAAGAGATATGGGAAGACCAAGACAAACGAGTGTCAAGGAATAACCCCAAAAGCTTCGCGGAATCTTTGTATTCAAGGGGATGACCATAAAGTGACAAAGAGGGACGAAGAACAACCCGTTTCCGCGTAAGTCATGGCACAAGTCTTAGAAGTAGAGAACTTGAAACCATGATAGGTGGTCCAAGACGACACGGCATCAATTGCAAGTTGAAGCCGGCGCTGAAGGAGAGGCGAATCATCACCCTGACAGCAAAGAGTAAGATCATCGACATAGAGAGCGGAAAAGACGCCTGAAGGAAGAGAGGAAAGAAGACCATTGAGGGCAACCAGAAAAAGAGTAGTGCTCAGAACACTTCCCTGGGGCACACCTTCGTATTGCTGAAAAGAGGCAGAGAGACCGGTACCAAGGCGCACCCGAAAGGAACGACGGGAGAGGAAGCTGCGGAGAAAGAGAGGGAGATGACCACGAAGGCCAAAAGAATGAAGTTGAGATAGAATATGATATCGCCAAGTGGTGTCGTAAGCCTTTTCCAGGTCAAAAAGGACGGCAACAACGGAGGTCTTCACAGCAAAAGCAGTACGAATATAGACCTCCAAGTTCACCAGGACATCTGTCGTGCTGCGGCACTTGCGGAAACCAAATTGAGAAGGGGAGAGGAGGTGATGGTGTTCCAGGAACCACATCAGACGAACGTTAACCATACGTTCAAAGAGTTTGCAGACACAACTTGTGAGAGCAATAGGGCGAAAGTCCTTAGGGGAAGTACCCAGAGACCCCGGTTTGCGAACAGGGAGGACAACGGCATCGAGCCAGTCCTCAGGGACTGACGACGACTCCCAGATCCGATTATACAGACTCAGTAAACACTGAGACGTGCACGGAGGGAGATGGCGAAGCATCTCATAATGAATACCATCGGAGCCCGCCGCCGTAGAACCGCAGAGGGCCAGGGCAGAACGAAGTTCAGAGAGAGAGAAGGGATCATTATAGGGAAGACGAGTGCAGAAATCTAAAGGACGAGACTCAAGGACAGGTTTACGAAAAAGAAAAGATTGGGGAAGATGAAGACCAGAGCTAACAGAAGAAAAGTGGGAACCCAGTACGGAAGCGACCTGCAACGGGTCCGCCACAAGAGTATCATGGAGGCGAAGGACCGGTGAAACATCGGGAACGAACTTACCCGCTATCTTGCAGATACGCTTCCAGATCTGGGCCAGAGGAGTTTCGGACGTAATTGTTGAGACATAAGATGCCCAACATTCACGTTTAGCCGTACGGATGGTCCTACGGGCCACCGCACTCGCTTTCCGAAAGAAAAGAAAAGAATCGGTCGTCTGCCTACGGCGGTGCCTCTTCCAGGCTGCACGCTTACAGCGGACAGCCCGAGCACAGTCCGCATTCCACCAGGGAACGCACTTCCGTGGACCCCGAGAGGAAGAGCGAGGGATAGAGCGGAGGGCAGTGTTGAAGACAGTGTCATGAAAAAGGAGGAGAGCGCGAGAGAGAGGCAGAAGGGAGAGGTCAGAGAGAGTAGCACTGAGGGTAAATAGGGTCCAGTCCGCCTTAGCAAACTGCCACCTAGGGAAAGAGAGGGAAGGGCGAAAAGAGAAAAAGGAAACAAGGATGGGGAAATGATCACTTCCATGGAGGTCATCAAGAACCTGCCACGTGAAATTTAAGTAAAGAGAAGAAGAGCAGAGAGAAAGATTAAGACAAGGAAGGGTGCGAGTCCGAGAGTCCAAATGAGTGGGCTCACCAGAATTCAGAAGAGACAGGGAAGAAGAGAGGAGAAACGGCTCAAGAAGGCGACCCCGGGTATTCGTCAGAACGTCACCCCAAAGAGAATGACGACAATTGAAGTCACCCAGCAGGAGCACAGGCTCCGGCAAGGAGTCTAGGAGGTGTTTCAAATCAGGAAGAGAAAGCGGGACACTCGGGGGGAGATAAATGGAACAAACTGTGTACCATTTCCCCACAAAGATACGAGCAGCAGAACAATGGCGAGGCGAAGGAAAAAGTAAAGGAACAAAGGGAACATCAGCACGAATCAAAAGAGCTGAAGAATTAGAAGCCCCAGCAACGGCAGGGGGGGGAGAGAAAGGAATAGCCACGAAAACGACCAGAACGAGCACCAAGCATCGGCTCCTGGAGACAGACACAAAGGGGCGAAAATTGCGAAATCAGAAGTTGGAGTTCGAGGAAATTGGCGTAATAACCTCGAACGTTCCATTGAAGAATGGACAACGACGAGAAGAGAAAGGACAAAAACAGAGAACAAGGAAAAAACAAAGGCGAAAGAGCAACAGAGCACGTTAAAGAATATCAAGGTCGGGATCAGGGTAAGCAAAGTCAGGGTTAGGGGGCATGAGTAAACTGAGCAAAGACGGAGGGAAGGAAACGGGAGAACAGATCAGAGGTGGGCGGGCGGGGTCCGGAGGAGGAGGAGGAAGAGGAGGAGACAACGGAGAGGAGCAGTCAAGGACAGCAGCAGGAAAAGGAAGGGGGGGTAGAAAGAGGGGAGCGTACCTCAGCAAGGGCAGCAACCGAGAGGGAAGCGGGGGCTAAAGAAACCTCCATAGCAGGATCAGGGGGCGCAACCACCGAAATGGGAGGGGAAGGAGCGAGAGAGGCAGAAGTAGGGGCCGAGGAAGAAAGCGAAACCTTCTTACCCGCCGAGGAGGAGGAAGGAGAGGAGCCAGGTTTACGTTTCTGACGTAAAGAGACAGGTGTCCCAGCAACCACGTACTGGGCAACTGATTCTAGCGTCTCAACAGGAGAAGCTGAACGAGAGCACACATGTTGGCCGTTTGGAGAGCGATGGACATCAGCCCGCACCGACAGGCGGCGGGGAGAGTCAAGAGACGGATGGGAAGGAGGAACGGAGGGGGACGAGGAAGAAGACACAGGAGACACGACAGACCGGGTAGAAAGAAGGGGAACCCCAGACAGAGGACCAGGAGGTGGATCCTTCGGGAGAGAACCCAAAGGAACAGAGGAGGGGGCAGTGGGCGTATCAGGGTCCAAAGCTCGGAAACGGTTGTGCGTCTGAGGAAGGCGGGAAGGACGAGGAGAGGAAGAGCGCAACACGCGAGCATATGAGATATTAGCATAAGGCGGGAGACGGCGAACCTGGCGTCTCGCCTCAGGAAAAGATAAACGCTCCCGGTGCTTCAAGTTGAGGACGGCTGCCTCAAGCTTGTAATGGACACACGCACGGGAGAAGGTAGGATGGGCCTCACCGCAGTTGAGGCAACGAGCCTGGAGAGAAGTGCACTCCGACTTAGAGTGACCTTCGCCACCACACAAAGGACAGAGAGAGACAGTTCCGGAGCAGCGGAGGGCACCATGCCCAAACCTCCAGCACTTGTTACAGAGCCGAGGAGATGGAATGTACTCCTGGACCGAGCACCTGGCACCAGCAAGAATGACAGAGGGTGGAAGGGTCCTACCATCAAAGGTAATCTTCACAACCCGGAGGGGTTGACGGCGATTACCACGAGGGGGACGAGTAAACGTGTCCACCTGGAGAATAGAATGGCCCTGGGCAGCAAGGATATGTCGAATATCGTCGTGGCAGTCGCGCAGGTCCCGAACACCGGTCGCAACATGGGGCGGGAGCAGAATAGTGCCAACACTGGCATTCAACTGAGTGTTCTTCGAGACCCGAACAGGGGTCTCGCCAAGGCAGGATAAGGCAGCCAAGCGGGAAGCAGCATCCTGAGTAGGAGCAGCAACGACACGTGTACCGAGACGAGTGGGGTTGAAAGTAATGGAGGCATCCACGGAATCAACGAGATGTCGATGGAAGGAGAAATCGTCAGGAGGCGCAGAATCAAGAGGGAGGAGATCAAAATATTTGGCCCAAGAAGCGGGACCAAACAAGGCTTGATAGGTAGTAGAACTGGAAGGAATCGAGCGAGGGCGGCCGTGACGAGGACGGCGGTGAGAACCCCCAGAGAGAGAGGGGTTAAAAGGCGCAGTAGTTACAACTAGAGAAGGAACCGCGCCAGGGGATGAGGTAGTCACCACCGAGGGCTTGGGGCTCGACCCAACCACAGAGGAGGGAGGGGAGCCAGGGGAAGGAGTCAGAGAGGCCAAAGGAGGAGTAAGGTCGGGGCCCAATGCAGCGGAGGCTACAGAGCCCGGTCTTCCAACACGGACTGATTCGGGGGCTTGGTCGCCCACCCTACGAGCCTGAGAAGGTAAATCAGAAACAGCCGAAACAGGGGTCATCATCATTACGAAAACAAAAAATTCATTCACGAATGTGCCCCCACACCCACCATGGAGCCACAATTAGAGGCAGGACACCCAACAAGAAGCTATCGCCGATCTTGCCGGGGCCTCCTAGGGGTGCGTCGTGAGTATACGCCCGACAAACGCCACCTTAAGAAACCGACAGTCCGTCGAGATCGGGTTCAGTGACGAAAGGGGGATTGACAATAAAAGGTTCCCCTCGCTCTCGACGTCGGGTACTACAGTTCTACGGGTGCAAGAGCATGCCTCCTCAAGCACCCGGGCGTCAAAATAGAAGAAGTCCAAGGGAAGAACCAAAACAAGCAAAAGGTCGGCAGGAAACGGCAAGCAGATAGGAGAAGAGGGGGGAGAAAAACGAAACAGAAGGAAAAGGAAAAGGTGCCCAGCAGAATTGGAGAGGACGGCAAAAGGAGCACAAGGCTAGAAAAGGACAGAGGACTGTCCCAAGGAGCATCACACTCCGGCAGCCGTCCACTAAGCCCCCACACGGCAACAACGAGCTGAGCGGGGAGGGGGAACAACTAACACAAGTAGAACTCTCACATTTCAACTGACACAGGATGGATACTCCCGCATTACTATTGGCTCAGATCGCATACTTTCACATTATTACTGACTTTTTTTTATTAACGCATTTAGGTACATATACATTTGTGCAGCTACCCTAGACTATATGAAGGGGAGTACAGTGTGTCAAAAAGCTAGCTTCGTGATGCTAAAAATCCCCATCACACAGGATGGTTAGTCATACAGAGGCATGTGATAAGTAGTCTGCACTGGCAGACTGGGTGCATTATGAGGATATCATGAATACAAGAATGAATACGGTAGCACTGATACTAAAAGTCCCCATCTCGCAGCATGGTTAATCAAACAGGGGTCACATGTTCAGTAGCCTGCACTGGCAAATTTTGGCTGCACTATGAGGATATCCTTAAGAACACGAGAGTGATTAAGGTAATTGATAACAACACAACATTCAATAATTTTAGCAGTGAGTGAATCAGGAAGAGCTTGCAGTCTAGTTTGAGTATTTGCAACAATGCATATTATCATCGGCATAACAGATGACGGCTTCGTAAGGTAGTTTGGGAATATCAATTGTTAATTTGAACATCAGAACATTAAACAGTGTAGGACTTAGCACTCCACCCTGGGGTGAACCCAACTCAAAGGGTGCACAATGTCTATTTACTTTTGACTCTCTTGAAAAGGACTGAAGCGGTTCTGTTACACATGTAACTCCTGAGTCATGGCAACAGTCTTCCCTTAACTCCAAAAGATGCTAGTTGTTCTACGATTATTTCTCTGTTTGTTGTATCAAAAGCAGTCTGGCGGTCAATAAATGACACCTGAGAGCTTGGTCCCTCTCTAATAAAATATTCAGCAAAGCAAGTTTGTGTGCTTCTTCTGGGAAGGAAACCTTACAGATTAGGAGCAAGGTGGAGCTTGATTTGAAACCTTAGTCTGTCGAGTATAATCCTCCAGGGTTGCCAGATCCAAATTGCTAAAAGTAGCGAGCTGACGGTCAAAAAGTAGCGAATTTGCAAGTAGAGTAGCCCAATTTTTTGTCTAGTCAAATCGAATCAAATCAAATGTTTATTCAGGTAAAAGTACATACATACAAGATGAGTTACAAACATAATGTTAGATCTCTAGATAGCGACAGTACATACAGACAGACGACATTCAAATTTAGTAAGTTTATCTTCCTTCTTTGATAGAACAGACTTGATACTCATGTGCTGATGACTTACCTCCGATATATTTTGTCTGTTTTAATGTTTCACTGCGTTTCTTTAAACCACTTCCATGAGCTCTTATCTCAGTTCTACAAACTTTACAATATGCCTTATTTCCATCTTCTTTCACCTCAGCCAACCACTTTTCAAACACGGGATCCTTAAGTCAGGACATCTGAAACGCTTTCTGGTATTTAGACTACGTCCCCATTTTACACTTCTTTATCTTAACACTTGAGCAAATTCTAAAAGTAACAGCGGTAACTTCTTTTCTATATGCGGTAACTTGTGTCGAACTCTCCTTCTGGAGGTCAGAGCCACACTAACAATGAAAGCACAGATGAAGCTGCCAAGTTCACTGTATGCTAATCCGCTCTAACGACAGTCATTTGATTCTTGGAAACACCTAAAGAGAAACCTAATATTTACAGTAGGCAACAGTGGGAGGTCACTTAACATAGACAGTACCCGGGATGAAGTATTAATAACAATTAAGGTTGGGAAATCTATAGCCCCTGGGGAGGATTATCTTGCCTTGTGCTTACTTTTTCTTTGGGAAGTTCCTAGGATCAACGTCCCCAGGGGGTCGGTCTCTGACCTGGGCCTCCTGGGGTAAGTGGTCTATTCAATCAAGCTGTTGGACGCGGCTGTGATTTGTACACATGACATTATAAAAAGCATAAAAATCATCATTGAGTCTCTTAACATTAATAGCCCAAAATAGCCCAACTTGTTTTTAAAGTAGCCCAAAAAGTCGCAAGTAGCGAAATTAAAAATTTGGGAGCGCGGGGCTCTGAAAAGTAGCCCAATTCGCAACTTGTAGCCCAATCTGGCATCCCTGTAATCCTCTCAAGAATTTTACACATACACGTCGTCAGAGAGATGGATCTGAAGTTTTGTGAATTAGGCTTGGGTATGGATAATATAAGTCCCTGAGTCCAGCGGTCAGGTAAGACACCCTGCCATAGACTTTGATTAAACAATTCTAGCAAAGGGCTAGCTAGCAGTTCAGCAATTACTCTCATGGTATTGTATGTTAAGCCATCCTCACCAGGAGAGGTAGCTTTACCTTTCTTGAGTGCATTTTTTATTTCAAAGGGGGTTATGCTAAAGTTATCATCTGGCCCCATTTCACTACAGGCGATTTCAATACTGAAGTTACGATTGTTTTGGTACTAGCCAGATGTTGTTGTACATCCAGGGGCAGGCTGCTTATAATGGAAGTGCTTGATTATTACTGACACAGACTGGACTCTCTCACATTTCTTCGGACACTTTCACATTACTACTGACAAAGGCTGGTCACTCTCGCAATACTACCGACAAAGGCTGGACAATCTCTATACTACTGACAAAGACTTCCCACCCAGAATACTACTGACAAAGACTTCCCACTCAAAATACTACTGTCACAGGTCGGAAACTCTCACAATAAAACTGACACATGCTGGACAGTCTGACATTACTACTGACACGGGGTGGACAGTAAAATTGCCTCCGACACTGGCTGGACGCTCACATTGCTACCGACACTGGCCGGTCACTCTCACATTACTACTGACACTAGCTGATCACTCACATTCCTACTGACACAGGCTGGACATTCTCATTGCTACTGACACTGGCCGGTCACTCTCACATTACTACTGACACTGGCTGGGCACTCACATTCCTACTAACACAGGCTGGACATTCTCATTGCTACTGACACTGGCCGGTCACTCTCACATTACTACTGACACAGGCTGGATACTCGCATTACTACTGACACTGGCCGGTCACTCTCACATTCCTACTGACACAGGCTGGACATTCTCATTACTACTGACACAGGCTGGACACTCACATTACTACTGACACAGGCTGGACACTCACATTACTACTAACACAGGCTGGACACTCACATTACTACTGACACTGGCCGGTCACTCTCACATTCCTACTGACACAGGCTGGGCACTCATTGGCACTGGGTCTGGTTCGAGCCACGAACCAGACTCGCGACAAAACCTTGCAATTAAGAAGCAGTGCAATCGTCAACGTAAATAAACAATAAATCTTCAACGGGCGCGCAGCCAACAACCCAATCGCAACTCTGACACTACGGGAAACCGCACCCCAATTACATTCCAAAGACCATTCATAGGAAGCGAACTAGGTAATCCCCAAAATACGCATAGAAGAGACAACCGGAAATCATGATCCCACCCACACACGGCGAGAGGACCACCCACCGAAACTCAGAATACCGGACTTCTCGCGATTGACCAGGGCCCCAGTGGACAACTCAAACCTCTCAACCATGACCTGGACAGCCCCAACAGACTCCTCAGAGGCCATGAACAGGACGATATCATCTGCATAGCTGCAGATGGGTAACCAAAGACCAGACGGCAGCCGGGAGGGAGGGGGGGGGGGGTGATCATCGGACAAGCCTTGACCACCCAAAAAAAGGCTCCTGAAAGAGGACATAAAGGAGCATAGAAAGTGGACAACACTCCCGCACCGAGCGACGTACAGGGAAAGAATCATTCAAGAACCCATTGACGCAAACCCGACTACAACATTGAGCGTACAACATGCGCACCCAACGAACAAACAAAGGCGGAAACTCAAGCCGCTTCAACACACGGAAAACAAAAGCGAGCGACACACGGTCGAAAGCCTTCGACCAATCCAGACAAAGCATCGCCGACGACGAGCGAGAACCCGACACATACAGGAGCACATCGTGAAACAACGCCTTGCACTGCAACAATGACCGACCCGGAATACCACAAAACTGTTCCATAGAGACAACAGATGCCACAACATGGCGACACCGACCTGCTAAGACCTTGGACAGGACCTTATAGTCCACATTCAACAAAGTAATGGGTGTCCAGTTCGAGAAGAACCGTAAATCGCCCGGCTTTGGGAGGAGCCGCACAATCCCACCGCACTGAGACATAGGCAGAACGCACCCCCGAAGACAAGTTCGGACCACCTCCAGAACATCCCCCAACACATCCCAAAAGGCGACAAAACTCGACAGGAAGACCATCCGAACCCGGCACCTTCCCGAAACGAAACGACCGGACCACCTCGAAAAGCTCCGCCAATGAAACCTCATCTACCAGACCAGCACAATCCGCAACAGTCAACCCAGGAACTCACCTACCCAAGAACTCCTCCGCAAGCACGGCGTCCTCTACCACCTCTGCATATAGCGCAGCCAACTCTTGCCGAACATAATGCAACACACCACCGGTGTCCGAAACAACAGTCCCACCCGGCCGTTGCAGGGCTGTAAAAAGAAGTCCAGCGCAGCTCGCACCTTCCCCCAAAAGAAACGGAGAGAGCCATTCCCCTTCTACACACTCACTCACACGAGCACGCACACGAACACCCTCTGCCCACTCACTCCGCAAACCACAAATACGCGCCTTACATTCCGCAATCTCACCAAAACAATCAACCCCAGCATTGTACCGCACGTACAACCACGATAGCTGCGCCTGTAACAACTGGAGCAACCCAAATCACCCAGCAGCCTCACGTTTGGCAACCACGCGAAAGAACAAACGACACTACACCTTACACCACTCCAAAATAGACGGAAACGCACACCGCCGGGCCCGAACCCCGACCCACTAAACCCGAAACCGACTACAGACCCGCAGATAACGCAACAACCCACAATTCAGCTTCCACCACCCCGCACCTGACTGGGCACACCAACCCGGACCACCACTAAACTATGGTCCAAGAACGCAACTGGGACTGCGGAAATCAAACACAGAACACTCCCTGCCAGTAACATACACCCAATCAAGCCGCGAACGCTCCCCACGCACAGCAAACGTAAAAGACAACTCGCCCCCAAAGAGCTCAGCAGTGTCCTGGAAACCGCAGGAACGCACTACCTCCAGCAGCGCACCCAAGATATTCTGCAGGCGAGTGCTACTATAGTCCCGCGCACTCGTCACGCAATTAAAATCCCCCCCCCCCCATAAATCATATCCCGCGTATCATGACACAAGAAAGGGAGAAGCCCCACCCGAAAAAACTCCTCCCGCTTCCGACGGTGCGCCGTCCCCGAAGGGATGTACACCGTCAGGAACGGAATGACGACCCCCAAAACTCCACCCTCACAAATAACACCCGCCCATCCTCG
Organism: Procambarus clarkii; assembly: GCF_040958095.1. Taxonomy (NCBI): domain Eukaryota; kingdom Metazoa; phylum Arthropoda; class Malacostraca; order Decapoda; family Cambaridae; genus Procambarus; species Procambarus clarkii. The sequence continues at coordinate 12,122,869 of NC_091211.1, forward strand.
TCCATCTCCGTGTGAAGCACGGAGAAGGAAGCCCTCCGAGAAAACAATATAAGTTTCCCCCCGAAAGGCGTCCTTGGCGGGTTGAGCATCACATGAAAATGCACACTCAAACACTGCAACACAGACACATCATGAACATTATGCTCTTGAATTAGAGCCACAGCCACACACTGCTCCAGCAGAACATCCAACAGGCCCAACTGGACTCCAAGAGCATTCAAACCCCGAACATTCAAAGACGCACATACAACAGAGGGCGCCATTAGGAAAAACTCCGGACACCCCCAACCCGTCGCGACCCCCGGGCGACACCCCCACCACCGGAAGCACACCATGCCGCACACCAGGCACCGCACCGAGCCCCATGGAAGAGCTCTCCGCAGGAGCCCCAGTGCCCCTACCAACCGGAACATGGGCAGAAGCCCCTTGACGCGTATCCTTCGACTACACGACCACCAGGTGTCGATCACCCGGGGCAACTGCCCACTGAGGGGATCCACCAGCAGGGGGCACAACGTCCAACATGGAAGACATCACGGCGACGTCCACAGCTTCACCATCCAGCGCCTCATGTTCCTCCGCCCACGTCCGGCGAGGTGACGCAGCCCGAGCCAAACGACGGTGCTTAACAAGAGGCCGCTGATCGTCGAAACTATCACCCCCAGCAAGCGGTTCCCCCAGAAGAACTCGTCGCAGGCGGCCCCAAAGCCGAGGCAGCACGATCACGCAGAACAGTAGCCTCCACAGCATGGGGCAAAAGTCCACCACCACGCCCGGAGACCGGAAATGGAGATTGAGCAGGCTCAGCAGGCGGGAGAGCACACGGGAGGCATCCAGAACGAACGACAGGGCTGGCGCAGGAGAAGACGGACCGGAGGGTGAGGAGACCACCGAAGGCGACGTGGGAGATGATGCAGAGGCAGAGGGCGGGGCAGGGGGCGGGTGAGAGGGCTCAGCTACCACAACCCTGGCAGCCCCGGGAAGCAGACGATCGTCGACAGGAGAGGCAGGCACCACCCCTACAGCAGCATCCAAGGCCCCCACGGAAGGAACCGGCCGCGGATGCACCTCTGCAACCACCGAACGACGAAGACTCGAAGCAGGAGCCTCCAAGTCCACAGAGCTCACCGGTGGGGCAGACATACCAGGGCCAGACAAGGAACCTGCCGAAACCGCCGCAGGAACCACACCAGGCACCAGGACAGAGCGAGTAGTCTCCGAGGAAGCCCCATGCTCAGACAAGCAGGGGAAGCCACCTTCCATGAAAACCGAAATGGCCTCAGCACGAGGAGCGTCACAGCCGGCCACCACATGGCCCTCAGCACCACACCGGAAACAGGTCCACGTCTGGCCCTGATAAAAGACCCTCAGCGAAAGCCCACGATACAAAACTCTGGATGGAATGGGTGTCGTAACCCACATAACGAGCGTACGAGTGCCCATACGTATCCCTCACAGCCGACCCGCACTCAAAGTGTTGAAGCGGTGATTCACCACCACACCGTATCGCGTAAACACCGACTTCAGCTCGTCCACGGGGAAAGTCACCGGCACACCATGAATGCTCACATATTGCACAGCCCCCAGGGATCCGAAACCTCCACAGACACAGCCGATGCAGGGATAGTAACCGTGCAGGCATCCCAACGTGCCACAAACTCCCAGTACAGCAGACTCTAGTGGAAGGACACCGCCATCCGAGTAGGTGAGAGCTTTTCCAGCCCCAGCAAATCATGACCGTCCACACCGAGCACATCTATGATCGCAATCTCCACCAGGTGCCAGTCCACAACTCCAGAAAAGTCTGAGCACACTGTCAACCCAACCGAACGCGGGAAACACCACCAACAACCATACAGCCAGCCGGGTTCTCCGGCCAGCGGGTGCACCGCACCACAAACCGCACCCGCCTCCACTCAACACCAGGCAACAATTGGCAGGGCAAGCGAGCACGTCTCGACCCCCTGGCGGCCAGCGAGGCAATCCCAATTTGTTGAATTAGTGTACTTTGCAAAAGAGACACTCACAGCGTGATACGTTCATAGGCGCTGATTGGAATTGTTTAAAACCCCTTTTTATTTCACAATTACTTTTTATGGCCAATTCTTGAAAATTTACTAATGACGTGCGGTGGTGTTGATGAAGAGGAGGCACTAAGGACCCCATATGCATTGACTAAAATACAGAACCCGATTACCGACTCATTGAGTACGTAGCAACTACTGATGGAGATTGGTCCCATTTACATTCATACTGATGGAGGTAGGATCCTCTTACTTTATTTCTGAGGGAGGGGGAGGGAGGTCACACTTACATCATTACTGAGGGAGGTAGGTCATCTACATCATTATTGAGAGAGATAAGCCACACTTAGATCTTTACTAAGGGAGGTAGGTCAAACGTACATCATTTCTCCTGGAGGTAGGGGGACACTTTCATCATTACTGGGGGAGGAAGGTCACACTTAAATCATTACTTAGGGAGGTAGATCACCTACATCATTAATAAGGGAGATTGGTCACACATCATTACTGAGGGAGGTATGTCCCACTTAAATCATTACAGAGAAAGGTAGATTCCACATACATCATTTCTGAAGGAGATAGGTCTCCCTTACATCATTACTGAGGGAGGTAGGTAAATCCCACTTTCAAAATTTTTGAGGGGGGTGGGCCACACTTACATCATTACTAAGCGAGTAGGTCCCATTTACATCGTTACTGAAAGAGGTAGGTCACATCTACTACATTACTGAGGTAATGTAGATACCTACATTACTGTGATTACTGATACCTACCTTTAGAGCCGGTCGGCCGAGCGGACAGCACGCTGGACTTGTGATCCTGTGGTCCCGGGTTTGATCCCGGGCGCCGGCGAGAAACAATGGGCAGAGTTTCTTTCACCCTATGCCCCTGTTACCTAGCAGTAAAATAGGTATCTGGGTGTTAGTCAGCTGTCACGGGCTGCTTCCTGGGGGTGGAGGCCTGGTCGAGGACCGGGCCGCGGGGACACTAAAGCTCCGAAATCATCTCAAGATAACCTCAAGATACCTCTGCCAGATATCATTTATGAGGAAGATAGGTTACAATTACATCATTACTGAGCGAGTTATCTCACACTTACATCATTATTGAAGGAGGATGGCCAAACGTACATCATTACTTAGTGAGGTAGGTCAAACTTACTTAGTGAGGTAGGTCACTCTCTGTATGCTGACACTAACATACTAATATACTAACATAATAGCCGCCATAGGATGTTAATATATTAGTTAGTCCTAAAAGGAATGACAGAAAATGGGTATCTGTCGCGTCATCATCACAACATAAATCTGAGCACATCACGTATCCCTTAAACAAAAGTCTAAGCATTAGAATTAATAGAAAACTGGTTTCTATGCTTTAACTTATTTAAATAAGCTATAAACTTAAAGGCTCCCTACTTTTGTCAAATAAGACAGATATAGAACGATATTTTTTTCGGGATGCGTGTGTGGCAGGATGAGGAGCTAGAGTTAGATTGTAATTAAAACTAAAATGGCTCCCCATTGTGTTTTTCGCATTATGCATCACTTCAAACACTCAAATTTAGAACTTGGCCAACAGTGAAACTACCACAGCGACCTCACTAATAACAGGAGTACCTTTATATCCATTTTGAATAACTTATCTATGTTTAGAGGGCCTGATAAAATTAAATAGATTCATTTCGGTTAAAAATTGGGGCAACACCTCAAAAAGCTTAAGCATCATTATTAAACAATCCCAATTCATGCACGATACATTCATTGATTACACTTATGCATTTTATGCCCGAAACGCTTTGCGTAATAGTGGCTTTAGGCATTGTATGTGCTAGCTCTACCTATAAGTCAACCAATCTTTGTAAAAATTTATTGTATGTATGTACCTTACCTAAATAAAATTATTATTATTATATTATTATTATTATTTGTTTCTGCATAAAATTTTGGCAGGTTGCCGTTGACGAATTGGGGAAGTCACAGAGAACTGTTGAGATCTGCATGACCTGTACAGATGCTTACTTGCTTTAACAAAGACAACAGAGCTGCTATTAAACCCGGGACAGGTTTCATGGCAACCAAGTCTGATGTTGCAGGACCAGCTCTCACACAACCAATTACAGATGAGAACCGATATAAACCTTAATTAACCACTTTGCACTAATCATTGTTTACAGTAGCACTATCACACAGCAGCAGAACTCTATTCTGTAGCTTATTTATAATCACCCAAATTGGTATAAACTACACAGACACAAACATTTTATATATATGATATATAATTAGGCAATTAGATCATGGTACAACTTCGTTCCAATAGGGTCAGAGATCCTAGGCCCATGGGGAGAGAGTGCAAGAAGGTTTCTTAAGGATCTTGGTTCCAAGCTCATTGACACCACAAGAGACCCTAGAGCAGCAAGTTTTCTCTTTCAGCGCTGTGGTGTTTGTGTGTTACTGAGGAAGTCTTGATTGTAGGGTTGATGTAAAGCCATTGCTTGGTTACTGACTTTAATGGTTAAACTGATACATGACTAGTAGCTACCAAGCTTGGCGGGCATCCTGTACGCTCTTGTTTTCCTTCTCTGGCGTCTGCTCCGCCGCACATAGAAAACGGATGGTACCATTTTCTGTGAACATGACATCCCTCCTTTTCTTTAAAAAGAATGAATACAGGATGTCTACCATGCTTGTAGCACAAAGCAAAGTTGTTAACACAAAGTAAGTAATTAACATATCAAGAGATATTGCATACATTTAACATTAATTAAGCACACAAAGAATTTAAACAACTTAATCTTTACCACAAAGGATTTCAATGTTAAAAATACATATGCAATGTTAAACAAACATGAAAGAAACTGTAATACAAAGTTACAAAATATTGAATGAGATATCTGCATTATTCAAACAATATTAAATTTAGTTGAGCATGACAAGTAAATACTTTGCATTACATAGGAACACAATTAATCATCAAATCGTGTAGGGCGTTTAACATGACGTTTAGGACGAGAGTCCCCAAATACAATAACATCCCTTGATAAATTGTTTATTGAGTTATAACTCATTTTTTCTTTTTCTTTTGCACGACTTTGCACTTCATCATTTTCTACTCTAGTTGGAATCACTTTGAAATAGGCCATATTACGTGTTATACTATGATCTCTATTACTAGCTGTTACCATAGTTCCTTTTACACTAATCACTTTATATGGTTTTGTATCATACGGCATATCTAGCTTTCCCTCTTTTTTCTTTTTAACGAGAACAGTATCTCCAACCTTTATGAATTGTTCCTTTGCACGTTGATCATGAGCAATTTTCATTTTGCCCTTGGCTAGTGCATCCTTCTGAGCGAGACGTTTATCCGTTACCTCGGCTGGCATGACGGGTAGTGCGATTCTCATAGGACGTCCAAATAAAAGTTCACCAGGTGACTTGCCCAGTGTTCCATGCGGTGTTGCACGGTAGTTCCTGAGAAAAGCATACATAGCTTGTTTCCAGGATCGCCCTTCGGCATGAGCACAGCGTACCGCTTTCATGAGAGGTTGCATGTATCTCTCAACTTCTCCATTTGCTTGAGGATGTAGTGGCATCACACGGCGGTGTTTGAATCCAATATGCTCAGCAAAGTTGACAAAGTCTTGTCCATTGAATGGCGGTCCATTGTCCGTCTTGACAACTTCAGGAATGCCAAAGTTTGAAAAGATCTTGTCGAGTTTCGGGATGACAGCCTTTGCAGATGTGGAAGTGATGATTTCTACTTCTGGATAACGTGAGTGATCATCAATGACTACCATCAAGTACTCTCCAGTTGGTAGTGGTCCGCAGAAGTCCATCGATACTTCCGTCCATGGTGCAGCAGGTAGTGGTGAAGGTTGTAGAGGTGTTGGTCTTGAAGTATCCACTGCAGCTTGGCAAGGGACACAGGCATCATGCATATCCTTTGCTTGACGATCAATGCCAGGAAACCACACCTTTTCTTGTAGCAGCTGTTTGGTCCTAACAAGACCTTGGTGTCCTTAATGTGCAAGCTTCAGAGCACGTTGCTGGAGAACAGCTGGAATGACGATACGAGTACGTCGCAGCACGATGTCGCGTTGTTGCGTAACACTTAATTCTGTCTGGATGCGTTCAAGTGCTTTGAATGCATCTTGGTCAACTCCTGAGGGTGGGATGCGTGGAAACATTTTCTTAGTCAATGCATCCACTGTTGCTTGCAGAGTTGGGTCCTCTAGAGTTGCAGTACGGATTTCATCAAGAGTGAGAGCCTTAGGGACTGCATCACAGGTTACAGAGTGTACATATTCCTCGGCAACTTGCTGATGCTTGGTGATGGTGAAACTGTTGGCAGGATGTCGACTGATGTAATCAGCGGGATTGCCTGCACCCGGCTTGTATTTCACCATAAAATTGTATGGCTGCAGACGAAGAGCCCATCTCTCAATGCGAGCTGGTGGTTTGGACTTTGGATTATTGAAGATGGTCTCCAACGGTTTGTGGTCAGTGACTATCGTGGTGAAGGGTGCACCAAGCAGATACACATTGAAGTGTTCACAGCCCCATACAAGAGCAAGAGCTTCCTTCTCTGACTGTATCGTTGCTCAACATCTGTGAGAGAACGGCTGGCGTAGGCAATTACTACTCTGGAATCTGGTTGACCAGGTTTGTGTTGGGCTAAAACAGCACCTAAACCAACAGGACTAGCATCCACCGTTAACTCAGTGTCCATTGATGGACCAAAATACGCAGCAGTCGCATTCTCTACTAGTGCATCTTTCACAGCATCAAATGCATTTTGCTCGATATCGCTCCAGTACCATGATGCATTTTTCTTCAGGAGCTCACGTAGAGGCTTCGTAATGGTAGCAAAATCTGGAATGAAGCGAGAACAGTAGTTTGCCATTCCCAGAAAACTATGTACTTCAGTGGACGTTGAAGGAGGTGCAGCATTCTTGATATCTGCAACTTTCTTAGGATCTGGAGACAGACCTTTGTCACTAAGTACATGTCCAAAGAATTCAATTTTACGTTGATTGAACTCACACTTTGCTCGGCTTAGCGTCAGATTTTTGTCTCGTAGGCGTTGCAATGTTGCACGAAGAGCATTGTCGTGTTCAGCTTGGGTACGGCCATAAACAATGCTGTCATCAGACATGTTGTCAGCATTAGGTATATCTTGCAATACCTGGCTGATGATGTGCTGGAATACCTCGGCAGCAATGTTGATACCAAAACTCAGGCGCTTGTACCTATACAGACCTCGATGTGTCGTAAACGTTGTGATGAATCGACTCTCATCATCAAGTTCAAGCTGATGATAGCCCTTGTTTAAATCTAACTTGCTGAATACAGTTGCACCATTTAAGCGGTAAATCATATCATCTACAGTGGGTGTAGGATGGCGTTCACGCATTATTGCCTTGTTGGGAACACGCATGTCCACACAAATGCATATCTCATCTGGATTCTTCGGCTTTGGTGGAGTGACAATTGGGCTTACCCATGGTGTTGGGCCTGTTACTGGTTCAATGATATCTAGTTCCATCAGCCTATCCAGTTCGGCATCGACTTTCTTGCGAGTATGGAATGGTTGTCGGCGATATGGTTGGGCAACTGGAATTACATCTGGGTTGATATGCAGATGTACTTTGCTATCAGTATAACAACCTATGGATTTAAATCGATCAGAAAATTCAGCAACAATACCATCAACATTGTTTGCAGATTCCACTGCTACAGCATTAGAAAGCTGAAGTAGCCCCAATTTGGTTGAAGTCTTGTAACTGAGTAAAGACTCCTTTGCATTCCTAACAACATGGAATGTAGTAGTGAGCATTGCACTCTTTGACTTAATTTCTGCAGTGAAAGTTCCAATCACTGGCAAGGCTATCTTCGAAGCATAGGCAGTGGCTTTACCATTGTACTTTTCTAGCTTTGGGAACTGTTTTTTAAATTTTTCATACTGGCACTCAGCAATGGTGTCAATGTTTGATCCAGTGTCAATGAGAACTTTGACACAAATACCAGCAATGTATACTATAGTCTCTGGGTTGTTTGGAAGATCATTCCATTCTGTGATTGATTGTACCCCATAAGTATACTCACATTCACTGTCATCTGAGACTGGTTGTAATGAAATGTTGTCTTGTACATTATTAACATTCGGGGTATGAGGTGCAATATTGTGTTTACCACCTCGACCCCTATGACCTGATCCTCGTACAGTGCTTTTATTCATTGACTGTGGTTTCTTTAGTGTGGAACGACACATAGCACCAAAATGACCTAGTTTTCCACACTCATAGCACTCCTTACCTTGAGCAGGACAAACATTACCTTGGTGTGGGTAGTCCCCTCCACAATTGTAACATTTATTGTTGACACCCTCTGTTGTGAGTCGTTGTGACTGCTTGAGTCTTGTTCCATGACTCCAGTTGTGATGTGGTTCTCGGCTCAATTTACTGTTAGGTTTGCCATGATATCTTCTTTGATCACGGTGTCTTCCCTGAACCTTACGTACCTCATCACTGTTAGTAACAGTGGCAGAACCGTTGTTGGCACTGCACTCCATGACACGACCATCACGTGCAGCATCTTCCATTCGACGAGCAATATCCAGTATCTTGGTAAGAGAACTGTCATCATCAACAAGTTCTAGAGCTCTTCGACGAAGACGTGTAGATGTGCATGTTTCAATTATTTGCTGTTTGATTTCTTTGTCAACATCAGCAAACTCACAATGGGCTGCTAAACCCTGCAGACGTGTGTGGTATTGATCCACTGTTTCATTAGAGAGTTGTTTTGCTCTCCTGAAATGCATAATTTCCATTGCAGTATTTTGCCTTGGTTTGAAATCTTTTGTTAGTTTGGCTTTGGCAATGTCATAATCTTTGGCACCACCAGTGTCTTTCAGTGTATCAAAGATGTCACAAACTCTATCACCTGCATAATGAAGTAGAAAGGCACGCTTTCTTTCAGCACTTTTGATGTCAGAAACTATCAACAAATTTTCAAACCTTTTAAGCCATTTGACCCACCTCTGTGACAGGTTTGTCTAGTCACAGTCAGGATCAAATGCAGGAAACTGAGGTATATTTGCCATTTTTACTGAATAAATGTAACTTATCACTTAAATGTTCCTCAGAATATTAAACACTTACTGCACTGTATATGTTAGTTAAGAATTCACTGTAATTACTTTAATTTTGCAAAGCACACAAGCATTTTAATGCAAAAGTTCACAACAGTGCACAATATAGCAGCAACTGACTTCTTACCTATCCCTTGTGTACATGTGTTGCCCCTACTCACAGCAGCACAGCAGTAGTTAGCAGTTGGTGCAGCAGTTGGTGCAGCAGTTGGTGCAGCAGTTGGTACAGCAGTTGGTACAGCAGTTGTCAGCAGTTGGTACAGCAGTTGTTCACAGCGTGAAGAATTTTGTAGCACGAAGCGTCGTTTCGTAACCACAACATCAGGTTTTGTACACATCAAAGCGTCGTTTCGTACACAGCATCGGCTCAGATTACTCAGTACACAGCATGAGTCAGCACATAGCTTGGGGTAGCACATAGCATTGGTTAGCACATAGCATTGGTTAGCACATAGCATTGGTTAGCACACAGCATTGATTAGCACATAGCATCGGGTATGGTGCTCACAGCACGATTTCTCCTTCCTCCTCTGGGCGAGACAGCATGCTCCTTCCTTGTTTTAAGTTGAACAAAATACCTGCATTCCGAGTTCATCCTCGTCGCCAATGTGGTGTTTGTGTGTTACTGAGGAAGTCTTGATTGTAGGGTTGATGTAAAGCCATTGCTTGGTTACTGACTTTAATGGTTAAACTGATACATGACTAGTAGCTACAAGCTTGGCGGGCGTCCTGTACGCTCTTGTTTTCCTTCTCTGGCGTCTGCTCCGCCGCACATAGAAAACGGATGGTACCATTTTCTGTGAACATGACAAGCGCCTCAGTGTCGCGATCCAGAGGGGGAATGCTCGTTGCATCCTCGGTTCATGCCCGGCGTTGGAGGAGTTCGAGGAAATCTACAGCCTCTAGGAAGCAAACTTTTTTTTGTGTCCTCTTAATGTTAATTTTTTGTATAAAATCAGATATGTAACTGTATAACCTTGCATAATAAAGTGTACACCATAAAAAAAAGGGGGGTGGTAGGAGAAGCGAACACTTTTACGTATTCAGAGTTAAATGGCAATTTTTTCCCTGAATGCTCTGTGTTCCCTTCTCTGAGGCTGTGGTTCCCTTTAATTGCAAGTTCGCTTCCTAGAGGCTGTAGATTTCCTCAAACTCCTCCGACGCCGGGCATGAACCGAGGATGCAGCGAGCATTCCCCCTCTGGATCGCGACACTGAGGCGCTGAAAGAGAAAACTTGCTGCTCTAGGGTCTCTTGTGGTGTCAATGATCTTGGAACCAAGATCCTTAAGAAACCTTCTTGCACTCTCTCCCCATGGGCCTAGGGTCTCAGACCCTATTGGAACGAAGCTGTACCGATGATCTGATTGCCTGTACTTGGCTGACTTGTCTCTTTCTCTGCGTGTCGCCGCGGCTCCTGCCGTGCCGGCAGAGAGGTTGATGTATATGGTTACCAGGGTGGATACACAAGTATACTCCCATGCCAACTGTCTGCCACCCTTCCACGGTCGCAGTGTGATTCCGTCTGGTCGGCCGGCAAAGCTAACAGAGTCACGGTTCAGTAGGTTGCGGGGCTCTCTCTCCGCTGGACACTGAGCAGAGGCAAGGCTTCTTTTAATGATGTCATTGACTTCGTCGTGTCTAGTGTGCCAACCACCAGATCTTCCACAGTGCAGGCCATGCAGTCCATATTCGTCAGCATCTGCCTCGCCGCAAATACACCTATGAACAGTGTGGATAGGGGCAGCAAGACGGAGAGCGACTGCAATACAGAGCTCCTGCGGATCAAGACGTGTGCCTGTCGCAGACATAGGGACTGCCAAAAGGAAGTCCCCTGCATGGGGAGCCTGCACAGCTATGAGGCGTGCACGATCACTGGGGGTTGTTGCTGCCTCCAGCAAAGCTGTGGCTTCTTTGTCTACAATGGGGCTGTCCCAACTGGATTGTTTCTTGGCTTTCGGCATGGCTGGTCTGAGTGCTGGGACTGCCATAGCACCCCATTTCGTGTCACATTCCGTGTAGTGGGGGTCCTGTATCCCCGCTACATCACTCAGGGTGTCAGGTAGAATTTCCTTAACCAGGTCATCTGATGCTGAGGAGGAAGACAGGAAGGCTGGGACAGCAATTTGGGTAGCAGTGCGGACACCCAAGCCACCGAGCCTAACAGGAAGAGTGGCTTGTTTCCACTGGCATTCGTTGAGGGAGAGGTTAACAACTTTTTCCAGCATGGTCTTCAGTAAGAGGTCATACTCTTCAAGCTTTCAGCTGTCGTAAGATGGGGCGCACCTCAGAAAGTAGGTTAGCCTCGGAAGGGATAGGCATTTGGTGAGGAGATAAAAAGCATTGTGGGCATCGATGTCACCTATTCTGTCTTCCATCCTCCTAAGGTCTGCGATTTTCTTATCTAGGATTTCCTCAATGGCGTTAGACCCGAGGGGGGCTCCATGGAGGGTGCTGTTCTCGGCCCTAATGACATGGGCTCCAGGCAAGGCAGACCTTATTCTAGCTACGATGTCTGGGTTGGAAGAGACTACTTCACACTTGGAAGGGTTCAGGATAAGACCCAGGCTTACTTCTTGCTCCTTCATTTTCCTGATATCTGCCAAGAGATGGTCTACGGTGCCAGCTATAGTGCCATCATCCAAAAACCAGATGTTGAACTCGCTGGACAAGCTTTCGGAGATTTCTTTTAAGACTAAGCAGAAAAGAAGGGGAGCAAGAGCTTGAGACCTTGCTGAACACCTTCACATGATCTGATTTCATGTTCACCAAAGAGCAGTTTTGACTCACCACTGTAGCACGATAGTATGAACGGGTAGAGGGGCCGGAAATGGCGATGTACGGCACAAAGTACTGCATCTCTTCTGACCATGTTGAAGGCATTCTTAAAGTCCAGTTTGAGCAGGGCCTTTTCATCAGAAATGTTGGTGATGTATGCTCGTGCTGCATGGGCAGCCGCTTCACAGCCTTGGGGGATTCCAAATCTTAGCTGGATTGGTTTCAGCAATTCAGCCGCTTGCTGGCTGACTACCCTCGTAGCAGCCTTGGCAATCCGGCGTCGGAGAGTGTTGCCAACAGCGATTGGCCTGATTCCTTCGTCCTTCTTTTTGAGAGCACAGAGGGAGGCACCAAAAAAGAGAGGCCTGATGACCTCAGGTATCTCACCAGCCAGGCATATGTTGACGAACCTTGTGAGTTCCATAAGAAGATCTTGTGCAGCATCACCAACCGCAGGATTTAACATTTGCTTGATGTGTTGAGGTTTTAACCCTGTAAAGCCGCCTGCTGACCCAGGTGGAAAAAAAAGGGCTGCTTTGTAGAGCTCAGATTCACCAACGATTAATGGGTCTGAAATGGTGTCGGCTGATGGCGGAACGATGTTGTCGCCTTGAGGGGCTCTGGGTGGGTGCTTGCTTTGCAGGGCCCGTGCTGTGGCTGAGTTTCGAGGAGCAATTTTCTCGTCACTGGTGAGGACTCTAATAGCACTTGCGGTATTTCCCTCTTCAATTTTCTTGGTGATTTGTGCTCTGATTTTGTACGATTCCGGTATGTTTTTTTTTTTTTTTTTTTTTTTTTTTTGAGATATATACAAGAGTTGTTACATTCTTGTACAGCCACTAGTACGCGTAGCGTTTCGGGCAAGTCCTTAATCCTATGGTCCCTGGAATACGATCCCCTGCCGCGAAGAATCGTTTTTTCATCCAAGTACACATTTTACTGTTGCGTTAAACAGAGGCTACAGTTAAGGAATTGCGCCCAGTAAATCCTCCCCGGCCAGGATACGAACCCATGACATAGCGCTCGCGGAACGCCAGGCGAGTGTCTTACCACTACACCACGGAGACTGTTTAGTCTCCGTTGTTGTTACGTTATGTTGTTGTTACCATTTCTGCGGTGGATGTGTTTTGCTCGGAGAGGCAGGCGAACTAGGTTGTCCCCCCTTGGGTATTCATTTATCGCCCTCAGGACCGAGGAAGCAAGTGATTTGTCCCTCCTTGGAGGGACGGTGAGGCACCCAGCAAACAATTTTAGGTTGCCACAACATATCTGGAAAGTATTTGAAAGTATTGGAAACGTTTGTTTTATCGTATCAGATACGATATTGTGTGTGGACTTAAATAGGTTTCCAAAAGTTATAACCAAGACATATGTATCTAACACTAATTTGAGATGTGGCAACTTTACACTCCTAACATGAGTCATTCATAATCCATTCATATACCAATATGAATCTCTTATGAAAGGTTTGAGCCAATAATCTGAACCCTTTTCACATCTTTGTGTTTAAAGTTAAATTTCTTGAAATTAAATTATATTTTATATTATATTATTTTTATTATATTTTATATTATATTATTATTTTCAATTTAAATATTAAAACCAATTAAAGGGTAAAAAAATCTAATAATTTATATTTCTTTTATTATTTACTAACAATTATAATTATTTACTAACGGAGAGAGGGGAGGCTGTACGGCGGAGAGTGGCGGCTGTGGCGGACAGTGGCGGCGGTGGCGGATAGTGGCGGCGGGCGGACAGTGGCGGCGGCGGGCGGACAGTGGCGGCGGGCGGACAGTGGCGGCGGTGGCGGATAGTGGCGGCGGGCGGACAGTGGCGGCGGTGGTGGATAGTGGCGGCGGCGGATAGTGGCGGATAGTGGCGGCTGTGGCGGATAGTGGCGGCGGGCGGACCGTGGCGGCAGTGGTGGACAGTGGCGGCGGCGGTGGTGGACAGTGGCGGCGGGCGGACAGTGGCGGCGGCGGGTGGACAGTGGCGGCGGCGGGCGGACAGTGGCGGCGGCGGGCGGACAGTGGTGGCGGCGGGCGGACAGTGGTGGCGGCGGGCGGACAGTGGTGGCGGCGGGCGGACAGTGGTGGCGGCGGGCGGACAGTGGTGGCGGTGGCAGACAGTGGTGGCGGTGGCAGACAGTGGTGGCAGTGGCGGACAGTGGTGGCGGTGGCGGATAGTGGCGGCGGGCGGACAGTGGCGGCGGGCGGACAGTGGTGGCGGCGGGCGGACAGTGGTGGCGGTGGCAGACAGTGGTGGCGGTGGCGGACAGTGGCGGCGGTGGCGGACAGTGACGGCGGTGGCGGACAGTGGCGGCGGTGGCGGACAGTGGCGGCGGTGGCGGACACTGGCGGCTGTGTCTGGCAGTGGTCGCGGGCGGTGGCGGGTGGCGGCGTCTGTGATGAGTGGTGGCGGCTGGCGGTGGTGGGTGGTGGCGGCGGTGGTGGTGGGTGGTGGTGGCGGCGGTGGTGGTGGGTGGTGGTGGCGGCGGCGGCTGGTGGTGGTGGGTGGTGGTGGCGGTGGTGGTGGGTGTGGGAGGTGGTGGCGGCGGCGGCTGGTGGTGGTGGGTGGTGGTGGTGGGTGGTGGCGGCGGCGGGTGGCGGTGGTGGGTGGCTGGCGGCGGGTGGCGGCTGGTGGTGGGTGGTGGCGGCGGGTGGTGAGTGGCGGTGGTGGGTGGCGGTGGCTGGTGGCGGGTGGCGGGTGGTGGCGGGTGGCGGCTGGTGGTGGGTGGTGGCGGGTGGCGGCTGGTGGTGGGTGGTGGCGGCGGGTGGTGAGTGGCGGTGGTGGGTGGCGGTGGCTGGTGGCGGGTGGCGGGTGGTGGCGGGTGGTGGCGGGTGGCGGCTGGTGGTGGGTGGTGGCGGGTGCCGGCTGGTGGTGGGTGGTGGCGGCGGGTGGTGAGTGGCGGTGGTGGGTGGCGGTGGCTGGTGGCGGGTGGCGGGTGGTGGCGGGTGGTGGCGGGTGGCGGCTGGTGGTGGGTGGTGGCGGGTGGCGGCTGGTGGTGGGTGGTGGCGGGTGGCGGCTGGTGGTGGGTGGAGGGTGGCGGCGGGTGATGGGTGGTGGCGGCGGGTGGTGAGTGGCGGTGGTGGGTGGCGGTGGCTGGTGGCGGCTGGTGGTGGGTGGTGGCGGGTGGCGGCTGGTGGTGGGTGGTGGTGGGTGGTGGTGGGTGGTGGCGGGTGGCGGCTGGTGGTGGGTGGTGGCGGGTGGCGGCTGGTGGTGGGTGGTGGCGGCGGCGGCGGTGATGGGTGGTGGCGGCGGCGGTGGTGGTGGGTGGTGGTGGCGGCGGCGGTGATGGGTGGTGGCGGCGGCGGTGGTGGTGGGTGGTGGTGGTGGCGGCGGTGATGGGTGGTGGCGGCGGTGGTGGTGGGTGGTGGTGGCGGCGGCGGCTGGTGGTGGTGGGTGGTGGTGGTGGGTGGTGGGTGGTGGCGGCGGGTGGCGGTGGTGGGTGGCGGTGGTGGGTGGCGGTGGCTGGTGGCGGCTGGTGGTGGGTGGTGGCGGCGGGTGGTGAGTGGCGGTGGTGGGTGGCGGTGGCTGGTGGCGGGTGGCGGCTGGTGGCGGGTGGTGGCTGGTGGCGGGTGGTGGCGGTGGCGGCTGGTGGTGGGTGGTGGCGGGTGGCGGCTGGTGGTGGGTGGTGGCGGGTGGCGGCTGGTGGTGGGTGGTGGCGGGTGGCGGCTGGTGGTGGGTGGCGGCTGGTGGTGGGTGGCGGGTGGCGGCGGGTGGCGGCTGGTGGTGGGTGGCGGGTGGCGGCGGGTGGCGGCTGGTGGTGGGTGGTGGTGGGTGGTGGCGGGTGGCGGCTGGTGGTGGGTGGCGGCTGGTGGTGGGTGGTGGCGGGTGGCGGCTGGTGGTGGGCGGCGGGTGGCGGCGGGTGGTGGGTGGCGGGTGGCGGCGGGTGGCAGCTGGTGGCGGCCAGCTGGGACACACCCTTCACCACTGAAGGTCTGAGTACAACTAACCATATGTCTCTCTCACCCACCAGCCCAGTGTTGCCAGCTCGCGCTCTCAAAATGATTCCTTCAAAGATTGTATATTATCTTTGAACAACAAGTTTGATTATCAAGGAAATAATGCATATATTATTGTCACATTAATACTGTGCAATATCTTATTACATTCCTGCTAAATAATTATAATTTGAAACAGGACAAAAAATCCAACATATATATAAAAACCAACATTAGAGATCACGAGGCCTAGGCCTCGCCTGTGACCACACATCCTGCCTCCCTGGCCTGCTACACTCACACACCTCACACTCTTAACTCTCTCATAATCACTCTCACTCTCTTACTCTGTCACTCTTACTCTCTGTCACTCTCTTACTCTCTGTCAGTCTTACTCTCTGTCACTCTTACTCTGTCACTCTTACACTCTGTCACTCTTACTCTCTGTCACTCTTACTCTCTGTCACTCTTACTCTCTGTCACTCTTACTCTGTCACTCTTACTCTCTGTCACTCTTACTCTCTGTCACTCTTACTCTCTGTCACTCTTACTCTCTGTCACTCTTACTCTCTGTCACTCTTACACTCTGTCACTCTTACTCTCTGTCACTCTTACTCTCTGTCACTCTTACTCTCTGTCACTCTTACTCTCTGTCACTCTTACTTTCTGTCACTCTTACTCTCTGTCACTCTTACTCTCTGTCACTCCTACTCTCTGTCACTCTTACTCTCTGTCACTCTTACACTCTGTCACTCTTACTCTCTGTCACTCTTACTCTCTGTCACTCTTACTCTCTGTCACTCTTACTCTGTCACTCTTACACTCTGTCACTCTTACTCTCTGTCACTCTTACTCTCTGTCACTCTTACTCTCTGTCACTCTTACTCTGTCACTCTTACTCTCTGTCACTCTTACTCTCTGTCACTCTTACTCTCTGTCACTCTTACTCTCTGTCACTCTTACTCTCTGTCACTCTTACACTCTGTCACTCTTACTCTCTGTCACTCTTACTCTCTGTCACTCTTACTCTCTGTCACTCTTACTCTCTGTCACTCTTACTTTCTGTCACTCTTACTCTCTGTCACTCTTACTCTCTGTCACTCCTACTCTCTGTCACTCTTACTCTCTGTCACTCTTACACTCTGTCACTCTTACTCTCTGTCACTCTTACTCTCTGTCACTCTTACTCTCTGTCACTCTTACTCTGTCACTCTTACTCTCTGTCACTCTTACTCTCTGTCACTCTTACTCTCTGTCACTCTTACTCTCTGTCACTCTTACTCTGTCACTCTTACTCTCTGTCACTCTTACTCTGTCACTCTTACTCTCTGTCACTCTTACTCTCTGTCACTCTTACTCTCTGTCACTCTTACTCTGTCACTCTTACTCTCTGTCACTCTTACTCTCTGTCACTCTTACTCTCTGTCACTCTTACTCTCTGTCACTCTTACACTGTCATTCTTACTCTCTGTCACTCTTACACTGTCATTCTTACTCTCAGTCACCCTTACCCATTCATACTCACTCTCTCTCTTACTCTCATACTCTTACTCTCAATTACTCTTACTCTCAATTACTCTTACTCTCAATCACTCTTACTCCCAATCACTCCTACTCCCAATCACTCCTACTCTCAATCACTCCTACTCTCATTCTTACTCTTACTCCTACTCCCAATCACTCTTACTCTCAATCACTCTTATTCTCATTCTTACTCTTACTCTCACTCTTACTCTTACTCCCAATCACTCTTACTCCCAATCACTCTTACTCTCAATCACTGTTACTCTCAATCACTCTTACTCTCATTCTTACTCTTACTCACTCTTACTCTCAATCACTCTTATTCTCATTCTTACTCCTACTCCCAATCACTCTTACTCTCAATCACTCTTACTCCCAATCACTCTTACTCTCAATCACTCTTACTCTCAATCACTCTTACTCTCAATCACTCTTACTCTCAATCACTCTTACTCTCATTCTTACTCTTACTCACTCTTACTCTCAATCACTCTTATTCTCATTCTTACTCCTACTCCCAATCACTCTTACTCCCAATCACTCTTACTCTCAATCACTCTTACTCTCAATCACTTTTACTCTCAATCACTCTTACTCTCAATCACTCTTACTCTCACTAACTCTCAATCACTCTTACTCTCACTCTAACTCTCAATCACTCTTACTCTCAATCACTCTTACTCTCACTAACTCTCAATCACTCTTACTCTCACTCTAACTCTCAATCACTCTTACGCACTATTACTCACTCTTTCTCTCAGTCATCCTTACTCACTCTCATACTCACTCTTACTCTGTCACTCTTACTCTCTGTCACTCTTACTCTCTGTCACTCTTACTCTCTGTCACTCTTACTCTCTGTCACTCTTACTCTCTGTCATTCTTACTCTCTATCACTCTTACTCTGTCATTCTTACTCTGTCACTCCTACTCACTCTCAGTCACCCTTACCCATTCATACTCACTCTCTCACTCTTACTCTCATACTCTTACTCTCAATTACTCTTACTCTCAATCACTCTTACTCCCAATCACTCCTACTCCCAATCACTCCTACTCCCAATCACTCCTACTCTCAATCACTCCTACTCTCATTCTTACTCTTACTCTTACTCCCAATCACTCTTACTCTCAATCACTCTTATTCTCATTCTTACTCTTACTCTCACTCTTACTCCCAATCACTCTTACTCCCAATCACTCTTACTCTCAATCACTCTTACTCTCAATCACTCTTACTCTCAATCACTCATACTCTCAATCACTCTTACTCTCATTCTTACTCTTACTCACTCTTACTCTCAATCACTCTTATTCTCATTCTTACTCCTACTCTCACTCTAACTCCTACTCCCAATCACTCTTACTCCCAATCACTCTTACTCCCAATCACTCTTACTCTCAATCACTCTTACTCTCAATCACTCTTACTCTCAATCACTCTTACTCTCACTAACTCTCAATCACTCTTACTCTCACTCTAACTCTCAATCACTCTTACTCTCATACTCACCCTTACTCTCAATCACTTTACTCTCACTCTTACTCATTCTGTCACCCTTACTCTCACTCTTACTCACTCTGTCACTCTTACTCACTCTCAGTCACTCTTACTTATACTCACTCTTACTCACACTTACACACTCTCTGGCACTCTCACTCACCTTCAGTCACTCTTACTCACTCTTACCCACTCTCGCTCACTCTTACTCACTCTAGTTAATAAGAACGCGCCAATATAAGACAACAAAACGTTTTCAGATTCTTTCTCACCACTTTCCAGCAACTTTTATAATTTATATAAATTATCTTAGGGAATAATACATAAATTATATATTTAAACATGATATTAGTGTTTAGTGGAATGCATAAGGAGTCAAATTGTGTTAAAAAGAGCGATTTTTAGAAAATTTGGAAAACTACTTTTTTCTGTTCATATTATAACTAAATGGATTTTAAAGGTTTCACTCAGCCAATATATATCATTCACAATTTATTAATGAATTTTACAAAAAAACACCATAAATTTTATATTTAAACATGTAAAAACTATTTGTTTTACATTTGGAAGAAAATAATTGTAGAAAAACTATTTATAATTAAACCTTTGTGTTTGGATTTTTTGAGTAAAAGTTTCTCAAAGGCTCTCCTGCACCATTCTCAATGCAAATCATTCCCACACCTATGGGAAGAGATAGGCGAACGTTGTGTAGATGATTTGTGTTTGCTGGGCATACATTGCCAAACAGAAGGACATTATGCCACGCTTGAATGTTTTCTGGGGCATCATTGACCCTTTTCAGAAGATTACAGAGTTTGGCTGCTGCATTTGGGCGGGCTGATTTTGGGATGTGTGGTAATGTTCTAGCAGACGTCGCTATGATCGCTTGGGTGAGGTTTTCAGATGAGATTAGATTAATGGGAGTCTCTTCTCTAACTGTCAATGGCAGCTGGCCATTGCTTACCTTTGGAAGCTGGTGGGAACCACTACATCTTACCTCGTTGACGATGTGAAAGCGGATAACACCACCGTTGGAGTTAATGGCGGTGTTTTAGTTGCATACTCGGCAAAAACCTCTTTTAGGAGCAGTTGTTGGCACCTCAAGGCTTGTGGAGTCCTGCCCGACCGCTGGGACCCCTTCCATTTCAACTCGGTTGGGAGAGTTAAACTGTGCATTGTTCTATAGAGGGGGGGCAAACACACTGGGTCATGGCCAAGCAACTGCCACCAACTGTGTGTGGAGCCAGCAACTGGGTGTGGAGGCATCAACTGGGTGTGGGGGCATCAACTGGGTGTGGAGGCATCAACTGGGTGTGGAGTCATCAGCTGGGTGTGGAGGCATCAACTGGATGTGGGGGCATCAACTGGGTGTGGAGGCATCAACTGGATGTGGGGGCATCAACTGGGTGTGGGGGCATCAACTTTGTGTGGAGGCATCAACTGGGTGTGGAGGCATCAACTGGGTGTGGGGGCATCAACTGGGTGTGGAGGCATCAACTGGGTGTGGAGGCATCAACTGGGTGTGGAGCCAGCAACTGGGTGTGGAGGCATCAACTGGGTGTGGAGGCATCAACTGGGTGTGGAGGCATCAACTGGGTGTGGAGGCATCAACTGCGTGTGGGGGCATCAACTAGGTGTGGGGGCATCAACTGGGTGTGGAGGCATCAACTGGGTGTGAAGGCATCAACTGGGTGTGGATCTCGAGGCATCAACTGGGTGTGGAGGCCGCGGCTGGGTGTGGAGGCATCAACTGGGTGTGGAGCCAGCAACTGGGTGTGGAGGCATCAGCTGGGTGTAGAGGCATCAACTGGGTGTGGAGGCATCAACTGGGTGTGGAGCCAGCAACTGGGTGTGGAGGCATCAACTGAGTGTGGAGGCATCAACTGGGTGTGGAGGCATCAACTGGGTGTGGATCTCGAGGCATCAACTGGGTGTGGAGGCCGCGGCTGGGTGTGGAGGCATCAACTGGGTGTGGAGCCAGCAACTGGGTGTGGAGGCATCAACTGGGTGTAGAGGCATCAACTGGGTGTGGAGGCATCAACTGGGTGTGGAGCCAGCAACTGGGTGTGGAAGCATCAACTGAGTGTGGAGGCATCAACTGGGTGTGGAGGCATCAACTGGGTGTGGAGCCAGCAACTGGGTGTGGAGGCATCAACTGGGTGTGGAGCCAGCAACTGGGTGTGGAGGCATCAACTGAGTGTGGAGGCATCAACTGGGTGTGGAGGCATCAACTGGGTGTGGAGGCATCAACTGGGTGTGGAGGCATCAACTGGGTGTGGAGGCATCAACTGGGTGTGGAGCCAGCAACTGGGTGTGGAGGCATCAACTGGGTGTGGAGCCAGCAACTGGGTGTGGAGGCATCAACTGGGTGTGGAGGCATCAACTGGGTGTGAAGCCAGCAACTGGGTGTGGAGGCATCAACTGGGTGTGGAGCCAGGAACTGGGTGTGGAGCCAACAACTGGGTGTGGAGCCAGCAACTGGGTGTGGAGCCAGCAACTGGGTGTGGAGCCAGCAACTGGGTGTGGAGCCAGCAACTGGGTGTGGAGGCATCAACTGGGTGTGGAGCCAGCAACTGGGTGTGGAGGCATCAACTGGGTGTGGAGCCAGCAACTGGGTGTGGAGGCATCAACTGGGTGTGGAGGCATCAACTGGGTGTGGAGGCATCAACTGGGTGTGGGGGCATCAACTAGGTGTGGGGGCATCAACTGGGTGTGGAGGCATCAACTGGGTGTGGAGGCATCAACTGGGTGTGGAGGCATCAACTGGGTGTGGAGGCATCAACTGGGTGTGGAGGCATCAACTGGGTGTGGATCTCGAGGCATCAACTGGGTGTGGAGGCCGCGGCTGGGTGTGGAGGCATCAACTGGGTGTGGAGCCAGCAACTGGGTGTGGAGGCATCAACTGGGTGTGGGGGCATCAACTGGGTGTGGAGGCATCAACTGCGTGTGGAGTCATCAGCTGGGTGTGGAGGCATCAACTGGATGTGGGGGCATCAACTGGGTGTGGAGGCATCAACTGGATGTGGGGGCATCAACTGGGTGTGGGGGCATCAACTGGGTGTGGAGGCATCAACTGGGTGTGGAGGCATCAACTGGGTGTGGGGGCATCAACTGGGTGTGGAGGCATCAACTGGGTGTGGAGGCATCAACTGGGTGTGGAGCCAGCAACTGGGTGTGGAGGCATCAACTGGGTGTGGAGGCATCAACTGGGTGTGGAGGCATCAACTGCGTGTGGGGGCATCAACTAGGTGTGGGGGCATCAACTGGGTGTGGAGGCATCAACTGGGTGTGAAGGCATCAACTGGGTGTGGGTCTCGAGGCATCAACTGGGTGTGGAGGCCGCGGCTGGGTGTGGAGGCATCAACTGGGTGTGGAGCCAGCAACTGGGTGTGGAGGCATCAACTGGGTGTAGAGGCATCAACTGGGTGTGGAGGCATCAACTGGGTGTGGAGCCAGCAACTGGGTGTGGAGGCATCAACTGAGTGTGGAGGCATCAACTGGGTGTGGAGGCATCAACTGGGTGTGGATCTCGAGGCATCAACTGGGTGTGGAGGCCGCGGCTGGGTGTGGAGGCATCAACTGGGTGTGAGCGCCAGCAACTGGGTGTGGAGGCATCTACTGGGTGTAGAGGCATCAACTGGGTGTGGAGGCATCAACTGGGTGTGGAGCCAGCAACTGGGTGTGGAGGCATCAACTGAGTGTGGAGGCATCAACTGGGTGTGGAGGCATCAACTGGGTGTGGAGCCAGCAACTGG
The DNA here is from genome assembly GCF_040958095.1 of Procambarus clarkii. Classification (NCBI taxonomy): domain Eukaryota; kingdom Metazoa; phylum Arthropoda; class Malacostraca; order Decapoda; family Cambaridae; genus Procambarus; species Procambarus clarkii. The sequence goes on from NC_091211.1 coordinate 12,145,548, forward strand.
GTGTGGAGGCATCAACTGGGTGTGGAGCCAGCAACTGGGTGTGGAGGCATCAACTGAGTGTGGAGGCATCAACTGGGTGTGGAGGCATCAACTGGGTGTGGAGGCATCAACTGGGTGTGGAGGCATCAACTGGGTGTGGAGGCATCAACTGGGTGTGGAGCCAGCAACTGGGTGTGGAGGCATCAACTGGGTGTGGAGCCAGCAACTGGGTGTGGAGGCATCAACTGGGTGTGGAGGCATCAACTGGGTGTGAAGCCAGCAACTGGGTGTGGAGGCATCAACTGGGTGTGGAGCCAGGAACTGGGTGTGGAGCCAACAACTGGGTGTGGAGCCAGCAACTGGGTGTGGAGCCAGCAACTGGGTGTGGAGCCAGCAACTGGGTGTGGAGCCAGCAACTGGGTGTGGAGGCATCAACTGGGTGTGGAGCCAGCAACTGGGTGTGGAGGCATCAACTGGGTGTGGAGCCAGCAACTGGGTGTGGAGGCATCAACTGGGTGTGGAGGCATCAACTGGGTGTGGAGGCATCAACTGGGTGTGGGGGCATCAACTAGGTGTGGGGGCATCAACTGGGTGTGGAGGCATCAACTGGGTGTGGAGGCATCAACTGGGTGTGGAGGCATCAACTGGGTGTGGAGGCATCAACTGGGTGTGGAGGCATCAACTGGGTGTGGATCTCGAGGCATCAACTGGGTGTGGAGGCCGCGGCTGGGTGTGGAGGCATCAACTGGGTGTGGAGCCAGCAACTGGGTGTGGAGGCATCAACTGGGTGTGGAGGCATCAACTGGGTGTGGGGGCATCAACTGGGTGTGGAGGCATCAACTGGGTGTGGAGTCATCAGCTGGGTGTGGAGGCATCAACTGGATGTGGGGGCATCAACTGGGTGTGGAGGCATCAACTGGATGTGGGGGCATCAACTGGGTGTGGGGGCATCAACTGGGTGTGGAGGCATCAACTGGGTGTGGAGGCATCAACTGGGTGTGGGGGCATCAACTGGGTGTGGAGGCATCAACTGGGTGTGGAGGCATCAACTGGGTGTGGAGCCAGCAACTGGGTGTGGAGGCATCAACTGGGTGTGGAGGCATCAACTGGGTGTGGAGGCATCAACTGGGTGTGGGGGCATCAACTAGGTGTGGGGGCATCAACTGGGTGTGGAGGCATCAACTGGGTGTGGAGGCATCAACTGGGTGTGGAGGCATCAACTGGGTGTGGAGGCATCAACTGGGTGTGGATCTCGAGGCATCAACTGGGTGTGGAGGCCGCGGCTGGGTGTGGAGGCATCAACTGGGTGTGGAGCCAGCAACTGGGTGTGGAGGCATCAACTGGGTGTAGAGGCATCAACTGGGTGTGGAGGCATCAACTGGGTGTGGAGCCAGCAACTGGGTGTGGAGGCATCAACTGAGTGTGGAGGCATCAACTGGGTGTGGAGGCATCAACTAGGTGTGGAGCCAGCAACTGGGTGTGGAGGCATCAACTAGGTGTGGAGCCAGCAACTGGGTGTGGAGGCATCAACTGAGTGTGGAGGCATCAGCTGGGTGTGGAGGCATCAACTGGGTGTGGAGGCATCAACTGGGTGTGGAGGCATCAACTGGGTGTGGAGGCATCAACTGGGTGTGGAGCCAGCAACTGGGTGTGGAGGCATCAACTGGGTGTGGAGCCAGCAACTGGGTGTGGAGGCATCAACTGGGTGTGGAGGCATCAACTGGGTGTGGAGCCAGCAACTGGGTGTGGAGGCATCAACTGGGTGTGGAGCCAGGAACTGGGTGTGGAGCCAACAACTGGGTGTGGAGCCAGCAACTGGGTGTGGAGCCAGCAACTGGGTGTGGAGCCAGCAACTGGGTGTGGAGCCAGCAACTGGGTGTGGAGGCATCAACTGGGTGTGGAGCCAGCAACTGGGTGTGGAGGCATCAACTGGGTGTGGAGCCAGCAACTGGGTGTGGAGGCATCAACTGGGTGTGGAGGCATCAACTGGGTGTGGAGGCATCAACTGGGTGTGGGGGCATCAACTAGGTGTGGGGGCATCAACTGGGTGTGGAGGCATCAACTGGGTGTGGAGGCATCAACTGGGTGTTGAGGCATCAACTGGGTGTGGAGGCATCAACTGGGTGTGGATCTCGAGGCATCAACTGGGTGTGGAGGCCGCGGCTGGGTGTGGAGGCATCAACTGGGTGTGGAGCCAGCAACTGGGTGTGGAGGCGTCAACTGGGTGTAGAGGCATCAACTGGGTGTGGAGGCATCAACTGGGTGTGGAGCCAGCAACTGGGTGTGGAGGCATCAACTGAGTGTGGAGGCATCAACTGGGTGTGGAGGCATCAACTGGGTGTGGAGCCAGCAACTGGGTGTGGAGGCATCAACTGGGTGTGGAGCCAGCAACTGGGTGTGGAGGCATCAACTGAGTGTGGAGGCATCAACTGGGTGTGGAGGCATCAACTGGGTGTGGAGGCATCAACTGGGTGTGGAGGCATCAACTGGGTGTGGAGGCATCAACTGGGTGTGGAGCCAGCAACTGGGTGTGGAGGCATCAACTGGGTGTGGAGCCAGCAACTGGGTGTGGAGCCAACAACTGGGTGTGGAGCCAGCAACTGGGTGTGGAGCCAGCAACTGGGTGTGGAGCCAGCAACTGGGTGTGGAGCCAGCAACTGGGTGTGGAGGCATCAACTAGGTGTGGAGCCAGCAACTGGGTGTGGAGCCAGCAACTGGGTGTGGAGCCAGCAACTGGGTGTGGAGCCAGCAACTGGGTGTGGAGCCAGCAACTGGGTGTGGAGGCATCAACTGGGTGTAGAGCCAACAACTGGGTGTGGAGGCATCAACTGGGTGTGGAGGCATCAACTGCGTGTGGACCAGCAACTGGGTGTGGAGCCAGCAACTGGGTGTGGAGCCAGCAACTGGGTGTGGAGCCAGCAACTGGGTGTGGAGGCATCAACTGGGTGTGGAGCCAGCAACTGGGTGTGGAGCCAGCAACTGGGTGTGGAGGCCGCGGCTGGGTGTGGAGGCCGCGGCTGGGTGTGGAGGCCGCGGCTGGGTGTGGAGGCCGCGGCTGGGTGTGGAGGCCGCGGCTGGGTGTGGAGGCCGCGGCTGGGTGTGGAGGCCGCGGCTGGGTGTGGAGGCCGGTGGGGCGAGGGTCAGCTCAGGTAGTGAGGTGAAAGGGGGAAAGATGGGGTCGGTTTGGGGGGGAGGCGTGGTATCGAGTGGGTTATACACATGACACACAATATACATTCATATATATGTACACCAGGGTATGTATGATACTGAGAATATGGGGTTGGCACTTTGTTATATGTATGACACTATAAACTGGGGTTGACACTTTGTGGTGTGTATGGTACTGAGTATCGGAGTTGGCACTTTGAGATGTATATTTCACTATGGCACTATATATACATGGTATTCACACTAGGTACGACACACACATATATATATATATATATATATATATATATATATATATATATATATATATATATATATATATATATATATATATATATATATATATATATATATATATATTATTAAATATGACCGAAAAAGTAAGATTAGTAATTCTAACACGAATTTTCTCAATCTTTCGTACATTTCTTTTCACTGTTGGAGGTAAATCAAAAATCAATTCTCCAAAATTCATTTTTATTTCTAGTCTGACGCGACACGAGCGCGTTTCGTAAAACTTATTACATTTTCAAAGACTTTAGTTCACAAATACACAACTGAATAGAACTTACGCATCTCCGATTTTATATCTACATTTGAGTGAGGTGGAAGGGGTGATGTGGCATTAACACAAGACAGAACAAGATGTGGCATTAATAGGGTATTAATTTCATCAACACAAGACAGAACAAGAGTATTAATAGGGTATTAATTTCATCAACACAAGACAGAACACGAAACAATGGATATTGAATAGAAGTGTTTGTAGAAAGCCTATTGGTCCATATTTCTTGATGCTTCTATATTGGAGCGGAGTCTTGAGGTGGGTAGAATATAGTTGTGCAATAATTGGCTGTTGATTGTTGATCTATCTATCGATAGATACAGCGATAGCAGGCGGCTTGACGTTTGCGAGGCACTACACATCAAGAAGTCAACACCAGCAATCAACAGCCAATTATTGCACAACTATATTCTACCCACCTCAAGACTCCGCTCCAATATAGAAGCATCAAGAAATATGGACCAATAGGCTTTCTACAAACACTTCTATTCAATATCCATTGTTTCGTGTTCTGTCAAGTGTTGATGAAATTAATACCCTATTAATACTCTTGTTCTGGCTTGTGTTGATGAAATTAATACCCTATTAATGCCACATCTTGTTCTGTCTTGTGTTAATGCCACATCACCCCTTCCACCTCACTCAAATGTAGATATAAAATCGGAGATGCGTAAGTTCTATTCAGTTGTGTATTTGTGAACTAAAGTCTTTGAAAATGTAATAAGTTTTACGAAACGCGCTCGTGTCGCGTCAGACTAGAAATAAAAATGAAATTTGGAGAATTGATTTTTGATTTACCTCCAACAGTGAAAAGAAATGTACGAAAGATTGAGAAAATTCGTGTTAGAATTACTAATCTTACTTTTTCGGTCATATTTAATAATATATGTCTACAGGAAAGACTGCTACCAAAATATACTAATATATATATATATATATATATATATATATATATATATATATATATATATATATATATATATATATATATATATATATATGTATATATATATATATATATATATATATATATATATATATATATATATATATATATATATATATATATACATATATATATATATATGTTGTACCTAGTAGCCAGAACGTCGTACTCGGCCTACTATGCAAGGCCCGATTTGCCTAATAAGTCAAGATTTCCTGAATTTATATAATTTTTTATTTTTTTTCTTATGAAATGATAAATCTGTCCATTTCATTATATACAGGTTAATTTGTTTAAATTTTAGTTAAAACTAATGTAGATTTATGACCGAACCAAACCAACCCTACCTAACCTAACCTAACCTACCTTAAACTAATTTAAACTAACACAACTAAGTCAATAAATTATGGTCTTAATATAAAATAATAATAATAATTAAAATAAACTATTTGGAAATTTTTTATTGGAAATAAAGAAAATCACTCGGCCTATTAGGGAAATCGGGCATTGCATAGTAGGCCGAGAAGTGCGTTCTGGCTACTAGGTACGACATATATATATATATATATATATATATATATATATATATATATATATATATATATATATATATATATATATATATATATATACACATATATATATATATATATATATATATATATATATATATATATATATATATATATACACATATATATATATATATATATATATATATATATATATATATATATATATATATATATATATATATATATATATATATATATATATATGTCGTACCTTGTAGCCAGAACGCACTTCTCAGCCTACTATGCAAGGCCCGATTTGCCTAATAAGCCAAGTTTTCATGAATTAATTGTTTTTCGACTACCTAACCTAACCTAACTTTTTCGGCTACCTAACCTAACCTAACCTATAAAGATAGGTTAGGTTAGGTTAGGTAGGATTGGTTAGGTTCGGTCATATATCTACGTTAATTTTAACTCCAATAAAAAAAATTGACCTCATACATAATGAAATGGGTAGCTTTATCATTTCATAAGAAAAAAATTAGAGAAAATATATTAATTCAGGAAAACTTGGCTTATTAGACAAATCGGGCCTTGCATAGTAGGCTGAGAAGTGCGTTCTGGCAACTAGGTACGACATATATATATATATATATATATATATATATATATATATATATATATATATATATATATATATATATATATATATATATATATATATATATGTATAATTTGCACGACGTTTCGAACCTCCATGGTTCATTCTCAAGTGAACAGATCTTACAATACTAGTTGATTTTATACCCGCATTAGGTCAGGTGATAATACAATGAAGGTGAAAACATGGGGGGATACATAAGGGATAAACATAGGGGCTGCAGAAGGCTTATTGGCCCATACGAGGCATCTCCTATCTAAACACAAAGATTAATCCAGTGTAATTGGCCTGTTATGTTGGACATTGTCTTCTGTGTTGGCATCGATATGTTCTTGTCTTGTCCTTACTCTCATGGTGGGTAGCGTAAATAGTTCCGTGATTTGGGTGTTCATGGTAGGTCGCTCTATTCTTATGTGAATTGCCTCAAGAATTTGTAATCTTCTTGAATCTTGGGTTTTGTCTATTATGCAAGTATTCTTGTTCAACATTTCTCTTGTTAGAGTAATGTCATGGGCTTGTCTCATGTGATTCCTAGGGGCACCAGATTGAAGATGGCATGTCAAACGCCTCGTCAGCTTGGTCGACGTCATACCTATGTACTTACATTGAAGGTTACATCCTTCGTGGGGGCAAGTGTACATGTATACAACGCTTGACTGCTGTAGAGGGTTCTCCGTCGGCTTCGGGCTGTTTTTGATAAGGAGTTCGGAAGTCTTCTTGGTTTTGTAGAATATTATCAGGTTTATGTTTTGGTTAGGAGTAGTGCTTTTTACTCCTTTACGGATAATTTCTTTCATTATTCTTTCCTCTTTCTTTTGAGGAAAGAATAATGAAAGGTGAGGTCCGATGTATTTCCCTGCAGCAAAAGGGCGAGAGGCCTTTGGGATGTGGGTGAGTGTCCTGGTTGACGTTGCTTTAATTGCCTCTAGCAGGTCGTCTGTTGCAATGTAATCTGTTGCGATTTGTACTGGTGCAACAGGCTCCTGAGTGCTGCCTCCTCCCACGGGAGGCCTCCCTGACCCAGGACAGTCACCATGCTGGCGTATGACTCTGGAGACAGAGTTGATGCTGACGATGTTCCCACAACCACTGCATGTGCCTCTCCTTTGATTGGCTTCGGGAGGGGTGAGCTGGCTGGTAGCGGCTTCTTCTGCCATCCCCTTAGGTAAAGTGAATGTCACCTTGCACTGGAGTATTTGTCTCTCCCTCCTGGCTGGGGGGGACGAGGTTGTCCCCTATACTATGCGTCATGTCTGGGCAGATGTCTGGGGTGGGTGGGCTCGTGGAGGTAGATATATATATATATATATATATAGAGAGAGAGAGATATATAGATATATATATATATATATATATATATATATATAGAGAGAGAGAGAGAGAGAGAGATATAGATATATATATATATATATATATATATATATATATATATATATATATATATATATATATATATATCGTACCTAGTAGCCAGAACGCCTTTCTCGGCCTACTATGCAAGGCCCGATTTGCCTAATAAGCCAAGTTTTCACGAATTAATTGTGTTTCGACTACCTAACCTAACTTTTTCGGCTACCTAACCTAACCTAACCTATAGAGATAGGTTAGGTTAGGTTAGGTTAGGTAGGGTTGGTTAGGTTCGGTCATATATCTACGTTAATTTTAACTCCAATAAAAAAAAATGACTTCATACATAATGAAATGGGTAGCTTTATCATTTCATAAGAAAAAATTAGAGAACATATATTAATTCAGGAAAACTTGGCTTATTGGGCAAATTGGGCCTTGCATAGTAGGCCGAGAAGTGCGTTCTGGCTACTAGGTACGACATATATATATATATATATATATATATATATATATATATATATATATATATATATATATATATATATATATGTGTGTGTGTGTGTGTGTTGTTGAATATGACCGAAAAAGTAAGATTAATAAATCTAACGCGAATCTTCTCAATATTTCTTATGTTTTTCTTTACTGTCGGTGGTAATAAAAATAACAATTCTTCGAAAATCATTTTTTAATTGTCTGACGCCTGAGCACGTTTCGTAATTCGTATTACATTTTCAAAGACTTAATTTACACACAAATTCTCTGTACTTTGTGACGATAATCTCTTTCAAGAGAGATTGAGCCTGCTCTTCCCTCCAAATTATTTCACCTTAACAAATAATATAGAAGATATATCCAACAAGTATCACCAAAACGTTTTGCCCAGAGAGCAAAACGTATCCAGCCCACCGGAGCACCTGCTTGCCTTCGCCACCGTTAACCGGCAAACTGCTTGTCCATCGCCTGCCTTTCGCTGATTGGCTGGTGCCCAGTCGCACCTGCCCCACCACCCTCCGCCACGAGTTGATGTCTGGGCTACAGCGACCTAGAGAAGGCAGAATATCTCAGTGCTCCACACAGTTGACACGTCTCATTGGTAGACTAAGCCTTGGCTTATGTGTACTAAGGGAGGTGGCAGCTTGAAGCCAATATTCCTGCACTAATATTTACTTTGCTATTATTCACTTGTCTTAACGTAACTTTTCATTTGCCAGTGATTATTCTTATTATTTTGTTTGTAGATTTATCTGTTACATTTTTATGCTCAATTTTATTCATGTCTTGCTTTTCTAACGTAATTAAAATTTCATTGTTAAATTTACTTGTGTTTTGTGTGTCTTCCCATTACCTTACCACAGACGAAAGTTCCAGCTTTTCTCTTTTTTTTTCTTTATGTGACGAGGCCATGCCCCTAGCTTTTGAAACAGCCGAACACCAACGCGTTACCGTCACAACTTATACTCTATTGGATGAGGTGATATGGTACAAACGTTTTGGGTGAGGTGACAAACACAAGACAGAACACGAAACAATGGTTATAAATTGGATAAGTGAACATATGAATGGAAGTAACTCCAGAAGGTCTATTGGCCCATACTTCCTCTTGCTGCTTCCATATTGGTTCGGGGTCTTGAAGTAGGTAGAATATAGTTGTGCATTAATTGGCTGTTGATTGCTGGTGTTGACTATATGATGTGTAGTGCCTCGCTGATGTCAGGCCGCCTGCTATCGCCGTACCTATCGATGATTTCTGTGTTGTTTGTTACGATTTCTCTGGTGATGGTCTGGTTGTGAGAATAGATTATGTGTTCCTTGATGGCTCCCTGTTTCTTATGTATTGTTAGTCGCCTAGAAAGAGACGTTGTTGTCTTGCCTATATACTGAGTTCTTTGGGGCTTACAGTCCCCATGTGGGCATTTAAAGGCATAGACGACGTTGGTCTCCTTCAAAGCGTTCTGCTTAGCGTCTGGCGAGTTTTTCATGAGTAGATTGGCCGTTTTTTTGGTTTTATAATAAATTATCAATTGTATTTTCTGATTTTTGTCTGTAGGGATGACGTTCCTATCAACAATATCTTTCAGGACCCTTTCCTCCGTTTTATGAGCCGTCGAAAAGAAGTTCCTGTAAAATAGTCTAGTTGGGGGTACAAGTGTTGTGTTGGTTGACTCTTCAGAAGTTGCATGGCATTTTACCTTTCTTTTTATGATGTCTTCAACGAAACCATTAGAGAAGCCGTTGTTGACTAGGACTTGCCATACCCTACAGAGTTCTTCATCGACTTCTTTCCATCTTGAGCTGGGGCTTAGAGCACGGTCGACGTAAGCATTGACAACACTCCTCTTGTACCTGTCTGGGCAGTCACTATTGGCATTGAAGCACATTCCTATGTTTGTTTCTTTGGTGTAGACTGCAGTATGGAAGCCTCCGCTCCTTTCCGTCACTGTTACATCTAGAAAGGGCAGCTTCCCATTGTTCTATATCTCGTAAGTGAAACTCAACACAGAATTCTGCTCAAATGCCTCATTTAGCTGCTGCAGACATCTGGCATCAGGTACCTGAGTAAAAATGGCGCCAACATACCTGCATTATATGGCGGGTTTCATATATATATATATATATATATATATATATATATATATATATATA